>NC_056728.1:1117342154-1117499654 GCF_019279795.1 Protopterus annectens
CCCTGGTTTTTGGAATTTTGCCCCCCCCCCCAATAAATGTTGGCTTTTTCCAGATTTCTTGTGCTGCAAACTTCAGAGATACAGCTGAGTGTTGAGTACATTTTACAAGGAGCTGAGAGCTGCAGGGGAGCTAAAGTTTAGTGCTGCTTATGCTGACCCTGCTTATATTCTTAATAGCACAACAGGTAGTGCACTTGCTTTTTATACAGAAGGCTGTGGGTTCTTCTCCCACAGTAGGTAGTTGTATTGCTGATACTGTACTGTGCTGTAAAGGGGGGTGGATGCTGCAGCGATTTTTGGCAAAAATATCTAGTAGTAACTATGAACCTGTTATCAGTTTGCCATCCATTCCCTATTGCAATATTACTAGCGTATCACTTTTTTTTAATGCAACATAGGCAATTTATTCCTTAAGGGCAACAGGCACTGTATTTGTAGATGAAACAATGAAATATAAAGTTGTTTGCTAGCAGCAACTGCTTCATTAGTTGCAGATTTCTTTAATGTGGAATTGTATAGATGGCTTTTACTAGTTCAGAGATTGTGCATATTTACTGATACTGGTGGACTGTAGAAGTTTGAGTAGACTTTTATGATGGAAATGTTCTGAACTGGGCTGTTTTGTCATTATTGGTGCATGCATTTTGCTTCATTGTTTACTGGAAAAATGTTCAAAACAATAAATTTAAAATGCTCTCTAACAACTATACTGTATTGTACAAGGGATATAATTTAGTACAATTAGGAAGGTGTATCAAAGAGCACGTGTATGTTCCATGTGCAAGGGGCCTATGATTTAAAAACAGCACAAAGTTAATCTTTATCTGCCACTAGCAAAATGTATTTTCTTTGAATGTGGGTTTCAATGCTGTTTCAATGAATGTGAGTTTCAAGGGCAGAGAAGTTTTAATGCTAAGTCTAGTTTCATTGTGAGACTGTATTGCTTTGTTTAGCATATATTTATTGGTGTTTGTGCTGTAAAATGCAAAATAAAACTTTTCTAGCAAATCATTTAGGAATGAAGTCACTAAATAATGACAGTCATTAAGTTTCAGATGTCATAACCTTCAGAAAAATGCATGCTAAAGCAAGACCTGTTATTCTATCAACTATCTTAAGTTTATACAAGATCAATTTTTAGTACTGTTTGTATGTTCCCCCAATATATTTGGCCTTGTCTAAGAGGTTGAGACTGAGGTACATGCAAATAAATCACTTTATAGAATTAGGAATATCCAAACCTCTCAACTGTTCCCAATTTTGGCTCAAAATGTTGTTCCCCCCTAATAATCCCTCCACAAAAATAGCAATTTTGGAAGAAAACATGGAGGCTTTACAATTATAAATAACAAATGATCAGAGTTATACATTACTTTTATTTCAGAAATGCATGTAGATTCTCTAATTTTGCCAGCTGCTCAAGTTAACAGTGCTCATATTAAAATGGTGTCCCTTCTTTGACAGGTTCCTAACTATATTGCCTGGCAATTTTATATTTTTGCATCACATTTTTGGTCCGTTTTTCATAAAATTGCAGTTTTCTGGCAAATTAGGGGCAAATCATTAAAGACTGAAGTTAGAAAATAATGGCAGACATTTGAGTTTCAGATTTCATACCTTTCAGAAAATTCGTACTAATGCAAAACCTACTACCATTCTATTATCTTTCTAAATTTATAAGGGCAATATTTAAAAAAAAGTCTTTATTTTTGGGCCTTTGCCTCAGTTTATTTATGGATTTGTTGCTCTAAAAGGTTGAGAGGTATGTGTGTGTGTGTGTGTGTGTGTGTGTGTGTGTGTGTGTGGTAGGTAGCATACCTCTCAACTGTCCGAATTTTGCAGAATGTCCAGATTTTTCCCCCATATTTTTTGTCTGTTCCTCATAAATTTTGTGATTTTCTAGAAAATCATTGAAGGCTGAAGTTGCTAAATAATGACAGACATTTGAGTTTCAGACTTCATGTCCTTTAGAAAAATGTATACTAGCACAAATCCTGTTATTCTAGCAACATTCTAAGTTCAAGAGAGCATTATTTAATATCTGTCCCTGTTTATTTTAGACTTTGTCCATATTTCTTGCACTAAGAGTTAGGTGGGGTGTGTGTGTGAATGAAACACCCTAGTTAGGGGTAGGAGGTGGTTAGTAATTTACTCAAGCTCAAAACCTGTACCTTAGTTACAGAAAACAAAAGCATGAATACTCTACCCCAACTATCATGCTGCATTTTTCAAAGAACTGACTTTCAGGTTCATTTTCAATTCAAGGAACTGAGTTTGAGTGAATTTATATTATATTACTGAAGAGGCATTACAGCGAATGCCTCTTCATCGATACTAAAAGAGCGAACCGTGAATTACGACAATGGCCGTAGCTTGGCTGGGGAGGGGGCTAGCAGTTTGAAAGCTGTGAGTACAAATTTGAAAATCCTAGTTACACCCCTGCCTTTCAGTAGTCAAGACGGATACCACCTGTACAATTCCCAATTACTCTTAGTAAGCACACATCTATCTATATAAAAAGTGCAGTTTCTACTACTCAGGCCCCATACTCAACAGTTTTACTTATTACTCCAATGTTGTCAAACCATGTAGTGTATGTTTAAGAATAACATTTTTCTCCCCCAGTGCCAGTATATCTGCTTAGAATTCAACTAATTACATATACCTCATAATGGTATAAGATACCCTAAAACATTAGCTGTGCAAACCATATTTCCACCAATACAGTACCCATAACATTTGAAAGTGTCAACTATTTTCAGTTCTAATGGATGTATTGCAATATTAGTGTCCTTGGCAACAAGATATAAAGCCATTAAAATAAAATGCTGCTGTACTTATGCCTGTATATAGTAAATTCACCTACATATACTTGGATTCATGTCACTGATTTAAAATTATAACTAATCTAGCATGCCTTTTCCAGAATTTATCATCCTCCATTTTAAACCTATTACATGGCAATGTGTATTTATATATCAGGTGTTCCAGATGTTTTTATATATCAGGTATAGAAATGCATATATGTAGCCTGTTAACTTGTGTTTAAATTATTTTTCTCAACTATAATTTTGTATATAAAATTATGCATGGACTGTATGAATGACTTCTGTTTTGGTACTTTCTCCCCAGGCCTCCACTGAACATGAGCCTTTGACTCGTCTGGACTTTTCCATGTAATCAAAAGACAAATAAATAAATAAATGAATAATAGCTGAAGAAGGAGTGCCCAGGAACAGAGACTGGAGTGAGGTATGGAGAACGACATCTAATCATGCGGTTATATAAATGTAACGAAGATCAACATCGAGTCACAACGTTTTCAAATCCTACCGATTTTCACTACCATTCTCTCACATTAGATGCAAATTAATAGGCATGCCCTCCCATCATGTATCATTACTGGTCAAAGATATTACCTTCTGTTTCCTTTTTTCTGGGCAATGTTACACCAACCATAAGGATGGGCTACCTCTTGAAATGTTGGCACTCGAAATGCCAAGTGCTGATAAGCTGAAAAAAAAACTACAGAAGAAGAGCAAATCTTGAAAATCATTCTTCATCTTTAAACTGTGCTGGTCCCCCACACCTGCCAACCTTATGTATACCAACTCTGAGATCACCATACCTTGCAGAAAAGGGAATATACCAAGAACTGTAAATCTTGGACTCACTATATGTAAGTACATTTTTCTGTCATTCAGCCTCCATGTTTCGGGACTCACTCTATGGGTTACCATAAGAGTGCTTACTTATTTAATTTATTATAATTGATTATATGTAACTAACTGTGCTATTGCACATATTTAGATACACTTCCTGTGTACATAACCTAAATCAAGATCACGTTGCATTAAGATACACAACCTATATGATGATCACATTGTGTTTTGTAATGCATGTTAGTTGCAAGTTGTGTGTATTGTATTTGTGGTGTTGCTTATTTGTGTGATTTCTGCTTGATATTTGCTGTTTAAGTGTCGGTTACTAGTCATTTAGTGTAGGGCAATCATGTCAACAGTTATACAGCATATATGTATGTAAATGCCAATGCATATAACTCCTAACAGTATAAGATACCCTAAAACATTGACTCCTCCAGTGTTGCATGCTGTAGTTCACTTTATATACCTGTTCTGTATGGTAAATGTTGACCATGTCAGTTGATTATTGGCCCCAGGGGGTAGAGTTAATAGTGCTGTGCCAAGGCTTGTGGTTGTATGTAGTATGTGTCATTGTGCCCCAGTGTGTCCTTTGTAGCCTTGCATGGATTTTGACTGCTGTTGGGATATGGGCTGTTACTTCACTTGTACAGTTATGGTGAGCTGCCATAGCTAGTATGCAGTACATGTACATCTGTGAGGAATTGCTTATTTACATTGTGTTTCCGGATTAAGCTATGCCCATGTTGTCAGACAATGGGTATATACTGAGATGGGTGACAATCACAGATCATACATAAAGCATTTATACTCACGCATGCTCTCACCTGAACATAGCACTGCTGATGCACATTAAAATGGCCCTACACAGGTTAACAGTTTGTATGTGTTACATACATTTGTGATTGTGATTCAGATCTGTTTTTATTTAATGCCTGCTGACTTGTTTTTAACTGAAATTTACACTTGCCAGTAGTTTGATAGAGCATGTCATGTTGTGATGGTATTCAAACAGTTACAGTGCATACCAGATTGCATGTGACCTGTCCTGAATATACCCATTCTCAGATTGTACTTGTCTGTTGCTGCATCTGTACGATTACTAGTGTACTCTAAGTAGCATTACCAGACCTCTCCAGCTCATTTCCCTATGGAATGTAGACTGACTACATCCTTGATGGCCTCACCAAGTGCATGTGACCCCTCTGCTTGACTATATGATGCATACATTGAGTTTTTGGTACATACATGCCCTGAATTTTATCATACTGTGTTTGTGCAGTGCATATATATTTTATGTATGTGATGCCTTCCTCCTAGTCCTCCATTATAACCCTGAGTGTCCATACCTGCACAACATAGTTATTGTAAGTGGGTCATTGCATTGTGGCTATAGGACATCAATACAAAGTTTATTTATGATATCTAAATAATCACTTTTTAGTCATGAATCATTCCTTCATGAGATGTTCTGGTGCCTAACCCATGTACAAACTGACTGTCATACCTGTTCACTGTCAACAAGTAGCTGGATTTCCTCAGTATGAAAGCTACGTACCCTATTCTGCATTTATCTCTTCAGATATCTATGTATGACTTTCCTGAGTACTGTGATTGTAATGTGTAATTATGAGTGACAACATGGAAGGTACTATTGCATCACACTGTTGCACTGCATATTCATTTGGTGATTTCATGTAACTTAATGCTGTTATGTGCACTACATGTTTCTAATGAATCACCCAGAGGCTGTAAGAAAAGACAGCCCCCTACACATGGATCATAATGAAGACAACATGCAAGACCATTGCCTGAGAAGTGAAATTCTATGGACTAGAATATGGCCCAGCAGATGATCAACTAGGACCATCATGCATTATTATTTCATTCCACCAGTGACACCATGCCCCACCATCAGTAGACAACATGAGGTACTAGATATGCAAAGTTGTCACAGATGTTTTCTAAATGCAAATGAGATGCAGATGATGATGTCTATGATAGGAAACTTCTTCCAGGGCACTGCACATGAACAATGTGCCACCTGTTGGGCAATTTGCAAATGCAGGACACATCACTGCACATAGCTAAATGCAAGGTGCACTTGTGTGTAAATGATATGCAAATTTATGTAATTTATAACAGCAGCAAATATGCAGTAGACATTGATGCATGTACACATCTTAAAACCAATATTGTCATATAATCATATGCATGGACATGCAAATCTATGGAAACAGATATAATGGATGCAAATATATGGTACAATATTTGTGGGAAAGGAAATTTGATAATGCCTGAGCAGAAAGAAAATGTCATGTAAAAATTGTGAAACACACCGCTACAGCACACTTAGCAGAACTGGACTTAATAGAATTTTCTAAGAATGAGTGAGACATGTGAATGTGGCATGCAACAATCTGAGACAGTATTCTGAGGATAAAATCTGTCAATAGTTGAGGTGGCAAAGGAAAAAAAATGTGTACCTCTTACATAATGTACACAGTATCAGGATGTGTGGAACTTTCTGAGAGTACACAAACATGATTACATGTGCAATATCCATTCTAGTTCTGCAAACCAAAACTGGTCAGTCATGTGAACACAACATGCTCCTGTTATGTGACACACTATAACATGGCTGAATGCTTTGAATTGCGGACAATGCAATCTGTTTGGAAACACAATACATTAGCATGATGATATAAATAAGGGTGCAAGATAGTAGGTCATACATAATGTATGTGTCACTTTTGCACATATTAGTACAAATACCACAGAATTCCACTTGTCCACGATAAGCATGAGAGACAGTAAAGAGACTTACTGCAGAAAATAAAAGAGCACTCCTATATGCACCATTGACATTAGTGTACATTCATATGGTTGTATGACAGGGTCCATGAACAGTAATTTGACTGAAAAGACCATCATACATAGTTCATGGAAAGGAAGCCACATGCCACACCTTAAAAACATTATCCTTCCATGGGTTCATAGGTAGGTACTAGGCTATTGGCTCTAGGGCCTATATAAGACTAGCCAAAAATGTACTCTGGCTTTCGCTACCCAAGAAAATTATTTTCCTGTGTCCCTGTCGAGCAGAGCCGCAGAAGTTATCCCTGGGGTGAATTTCCTAGTTCCCATCCAATCATCAAGATTTTTCTTGAAGAATGCTAATGAGGAGCTCTGTTTGACATAGATAGGTAGTCTGATCCAGAGTATGCAAAGTCTCTGGGACAGGAATCTATCCCTCCAGCATGTTCTGTTTATTGTGGTGACAATATTTAGGTCCCTAGAGGATGTAGCTTGGAGGGATTGGGATTTCTTTAAGTGGAGCATGTCCAACAGCTCTGGGTTTGACATAGCTTTGTACGTTAGTCAGAGATTGCCTCTGAGTAGGCGATATGCGACGTAGTAAAGCTGGAGTATTTTGAGACGGTCTGCGTAGGGCATTTATTTGAGGCCAGTAATCCTCTTTGTGAGGTATTTCTGAGGCCTTTCCAGTTGTTGTAGATGTCTTGTGAGGTACATACTAAAAGGGGCATTGTACTCTATAATGGGTCTAATGAGTGATGCATAGAGGGGAACAATTACCTCTTTTTTTTCTGGATGAGAAACCTTTTGTGATGAGGTGAGCCACATAGAAGGATTTCCTGACCACTGTGGTGATATGATTATCAAAGGAGAGACTACTGTCCACCTATGTCTCAAGGTCTTTTATCACATTTTTGGCCTTAAGTAGACTACCAGCTATGTGGTAGTTCATAGGTACAGAGTTTTTACCAAAGGGGATGACAATACACTTTTTGGCATTGAGCTTCAGGCCATGGTTTTGACACCAGGCATCTGTCTCAGTGAGGCCCTTTTGCAGTATGTCCACATCGTTAGGAGTTTTGATTATGGCTCCTTGTTTGCAGTCATCTGCAAACCTTGTTAGCCAAAGACCTTCTGTGTTAGACTGTACTTCAGAGATGTAGATACCAAACAGGAGAGGACCCAGGACTGAACCCTGTGGTACTCCACTTGTCACTGGTCTGAAGTCGGATTTGGAGTCTGCTACTTTGACAGTGTGGGTTCTGTCCATGAGCCAGTTGGCAACCCATCTTGTGACATAGGGATTTATACCTAGTTTAGTGAGCTTATCTATAATCGCAGAGTGGGGGATGGTGTCGAAAGCCTTGGCGAGATCTAGATAAGCTGTGTGAACCACCTTACCCTCATCTATGGCTTTGGTGACTGCTTCAAAGAAGTCAATCAGGTTTAGGAGACATGATCTGCTTTTTACAAATCCGAACTGGGTAGGGTCCAGAGTTTGGCGATTACCAATGTCTTTGTTTATGAGTTCCATGATGATACATTCCATGGCCTTGCAGTCCAGGCTCGTCAGGCTAATGGGGTGGTAGTTCCCAGGGTCCGTCATGGCTCCCCTATGTGGAGTGGAATAACCGTCGCAGTGCACCATTCAGTGGACACAATGCCTGAGGTGAGGCTATGACTGAACATGGAACTTAGGTAGGGTGCCAGTTCATTCTGTAGTTCATGTAGAAAGCAGCCTGGGATATTGTCAGGTCCCATGGATGCTGTGTTCTTGGCTTTGGAGAGTGTGTTTTTCACCTGTGTAGCCGTGATTACAGGAACTTTGCATTCTTCTTGTATAGAGATGGGCCCTCTAGGAGGTGAGCGGGGGGTAAAGTTAGCACTGAACCTATCTGCCAGGATGTTGGCAGTATCAGTTGGTTCTGTATATTTAGTGACATTGTGCTGTAACTCAGAGAAGATCTGAGTGTTGCCATTGAGATTCTTGACATAGCTATAGAATGCTTTGTGGTTATCTTTAGAGTCAGTGGCAATTTTGTTTTCGTAACTAGCTTTGGAGAATTTTATGAGGGATCTCAGCTTCTTCCTCCAGTCATGGGATTGTACTGTTTTTGCAACAGTTTCTTTCTTCTGTTGTAGCGATTGTTAATGGCAGAGGACCACCAGATTGGCTTCCTTTTTTTGGAAGATAACATCTTGGTTCTATTAGGGATAGCATGATCCATGCACTTGTGTAAGTGCTTATAAAATGCATTTGCATAGGATTCAGCAGTCGTACCTCTATTGACCGTCTGCATGGGTGTCATGAAGTTTGCCACTTCTGTCTTAAGAAGTGTGAAGTTGGCTTTGGAGGAGTTTTTTACTGTAGTTTCCCTAATTGGGGGTGGGGGCGGGCTGTGGATGTCAGGGGGTGATTAGCTTGTGGTCGGATCTAACCAACAAGGAATTGACCTCTGGTGTGGAACACCGGTTGCCTATGTTGGCAATGACCAGGTCTAGGATATTGCTGCCCCTGGTGGGGTGTGAATAAGTTGATCCAAGGCATTGAAATTTACGAATTCCAGAAAACATTAAGCAAACGAGTTGGTACATAAGTAGTTTTCCCAGTTAATGGCGGGGTAGTTTAAATCGCCCATTATTAGGGTATTAGGTTGCACCCTAATACTTTAGAGTGTATCAAGAAATGAGGAGTGGGAATCCTGGAGCATGGTGGGGGGGGTCTGTAGCAAGCTACAATTTGGATTGCGGTCTTGCCCAGAGTTAGTTGCACTTGGATAATCTCAGATGCATTATTCTGTGCAGCTAGCCTGGAGGTGTGGATATCCTTAATGAATATGGACACGCCTCCACCTTTAGTGCTTAATTCTGGGTTAGGTGGCCAAAAGGTGTGGTATGAATTATAGCCTGGTAATGCAGGGGTGCTCTCTAGAGCTTTGAACCAGGTCTCTGTCACTGCACAGATGTCGATGTTCTCCATTTTAAGAAGTGCCTCGAGTGAGTGCATTTTGAGGTTTAGACTTCTAGCATTGAGTAGCATTACCGTCAGATTTTGCTTGCTTGTACCTGTTACAGTGGTGAATTTGTCATTTGAACCTTTCCTAAAAAAGGCACTATAGGGGTGGCAAGAGCCTTAGCCAACATCCTGAATCCCAAGGGCAACAGGTGCAGGCCATCTCTGGCAAAGCATTGTGGTCTGTTGTTCATGTCGTCCCAGGCAGACAAATACTGGATCCCCTTAGAATGACACCAGTAGCTTAGCCAATTGTTGAAGTCAGTCATTTTGTCCTTGTACTGTGGCATCATTCTGGGTGATGGCAGGATGCTACTCAGGGCCAGGGTCATACCTTCCTGGGCTACAAGATCGGAGAGCTCCTCCATGTCTCTTTTCATGTAGTCCAGGGAGGTACGTCTCAGGTCATTCACACCAACATGGACAATGACAGTGTCATATTTGTACTTGTGGAGTGACCTGAGTGCATGCATTATGTGGCGGATCATGGCATCTGACAGGCAGCTGACAGTAACTTTCTCCTTGTTTAGCCTGGTGAGTGGAACATCAGTGTGCCTGACTATAGAGTCACCTATGACTAGAGTGTTGGGTACATTGTTATGCCTTATGGGCTGTGGATGAGTGACACACTGAGTTTGTGGGCTATGTGTTATATGGGTTGTGTTGGGGGGGTGGAGTTTGCTTGCATTTCTGCTTTTGAGGTCCTTGATGCTTTGGCAGGTTTTTATTGAGAGCCTCCTTGAATGTAAGTATGTGTTTTGTGTTTTTATGTGTGTGTTTTGGTGATGTAGGTTTTGAGGGACTATGTGATGAGGCTGGTGTGGTGCAAGTGTTTACCTTCTACTCTTGACTGTCTAGTCCAGTCTTGGGTGAAGAGAGCTTTGCTTCCAGTTTGGCTATATAAGTGCATCTCTCACAGGTTGTAGTGTTGGGTGGTAGGAGGAGAGGGTTTTCTGTGTACATGAAGGAATTGCTGCATTGTTTCAAGACACCCAGATTCATCAGGTAGACAGGAGAAATCACCGGGAGCTGACCCTTAGACATGCCTGGATAGGTGCTTATTTATTAAGTACTAAAAACTGCTTTTCTCTAGACAAGTGAGGAAAGTTGATGGACCTGGGGTATACATATATTGTAAATATGTCAGCAATATCAACACAGACAGGAATCAATGGATCAACATGATTATCGTGTCAGCTATGATCACGCTGTTCCTCAGCACACTGTACATGTCTGTGATACATAATGGCAAAGGAGATGGCTGAAAATGAGAGTCTAATGACCAACAGACATCTGTGAATGTATCTGACACTATGAAGTGTTCTGCAAAGGGCAAGGGATTGCCAGTTTCAAAGCATTAATAGGCAGCTGACATGTACAGCAAATCATATGTCAGAGGATACCATTGGAAAATAGACTTTGGCTCACGTAGAGATATTAGAGGGAAACTATAATGTGGTATAAAATTCACAAACATCTGTCATGCCAAGATCAGTCCTAACCTATGTGGCTATTACATGCAGCCTGCATAACTTGAAAGGAAATCTAAGATGATATTTATAACATGGAGTCATCCCCTGGATGGGTTGAAGCTCAGGGATGAACTCACTGGTGATCTCCAGGAAGGAGTCATGCATGGCAATGTATCACATGCTGGGCTTTTGCATTTTTACATTTAATTCTGTGGGCCATTTTACTTGTTTGCTAATTTTCTGTAACTGCTGAGATTTAAGTGTACCTGCTTCCATCCAGGTCCATCAAAGTTAGGCAAGAACTCCACATTGCAGAACTGCTTGTTTTCTTGTCATCTCAAAGTGCTGCTGTTATATTTCTAATTATTTACTGAATTGGTGTGTTTTTTCATACTTTCTTCTATCTGTGTGGAGATAGTTTTTTTTTTTTTTGCTGGATTCTTGGGCTGCTGTTAGGGCCTCCTGAAGTCCGGTGCAATACACTTTGCCAATTCCACTGCCTTCACCCCCTAACCACACCCCCTCATCCTGTCTTCTACCTCTAACTAGTCACAACCTAGTTTACTTAATCTGCCCCCTCCCTTGACGCCATCTTTAAATCTCTTCCTACCTCATAGAACAGAGCATTTTTCTCTTTGCAACATGCTTCCACTGTAAGTTTTTGTTTGTATTTATTGCAAATACAATGCATTACATGTTTTTATACTTTAGCTTAGTTTGGACATTATAATAAAGTATCTGACTGTACAGCCCTTCATGAATGTTTTTAACCTTATTTTATACATAAATATTGCTGCCCTTAATGTTATGGCATGCAGACCATGCGAGTGATTTTTAGAAGATTGTCTAAAATCTATTTTGCACATACCACTTGAAGGGTGAATAATGTCCCTATGCCTACACGTGTTGTGCTTTAGAACCTTCAAATGTATGTAATAGTGGTTTCAGCCATTTTTGCTTGTTTCTGCTTGCATATTTGATTTACTTCTTCTTCTAAGGTAGCTATCTCAAGTAAATAAAATGGGATGCATATTTTAGCATGCACATGCACCTCTGTACTACTAGCTTTAAAGACACGTAGCATATAGTATTCTTAACCAATAGTTTATTTTTAGTAGTAACAGTCTTACTGTAATACCGAACTTGTCTGATGTTATAAATACACACACACACACACACACACACACACACACACACACACACACACACACAAAAGCCCCTATTTGTAAAATAGCACTACACTATGCTTATGTCCGAACAGATGAATCATACCAAAAGAAGTAAAGTAAGTAAATAATTGTCTATTCTAGCAGGTACAGTTTTACTGAGGTGCCTTATTCTTAAAAGGAGGGTGCTTACAGCATAACAAATAACTTTAGTAGTTACAGTCATACTGTGGTGCTGAATTTGTCTGGATTACAGATATTTTCATTTCTAGTAGGTGATACAGTTTTACTGAGGTGCCGTATTCTCAAAAGGAGGGTGCTCACAGGATAACAAATAACTTCATATTCACCTCCGACATACTATAGAGATATAGTACATCTTGACTTATGCTACAGCTACTAGATATGCTAAATTTTTATTTAATAGATTTTACGTTAGTAAACTTTAGATAGGAAGGTGCTTACAGCATAACAGATAACGCTATATTCACCTCCAATATATTTTAGAGAGATAGTAAACCTTGGTTTATGTTATTGCTACAAGGCATGCTAAATTTTAGTAAATCCTACAGTAACTTTTGGACAGTATAGCCTAGCATTTCTAGATAACAGAACAGTCTGCTCTCGAACTGTTGTGGTGCAAGTAATATCTATTGTATTGTAATGTAATTGCATTGAAACAATGCATTTCTTACGGAATTAATTCTGCTGCAACTATTGTTAACACAATCCTAGAGACATTGATATCCCTTATATCTTTGCAATAGTCATATCTTCAAAAACTACTGCATAATTGTGTTGTTCATACTTTGTATCCTAACTGTACAAACTTCAAACCTCCAGGCTTTTTGCCAACAGGAAATTACTGTGCTCCATTCCTTAGTAACACCCTGCCTCCCAGAAGAACCGTGGTCAGCTCGGTTCACATGTAGTAATTTGCTGTAGGACACTAAACAGCAACAGGATCTTCGCAGCATTGCAGGAGACCCCTGCCTATAATACAGAGAAAGCATCCTGCATGTCCAGCTCTTTTTTTTACTTTGTAACTATTCTGTCCTAGTTGCAAAGAAACCTCTGTCCTCCCCTTTCCTCCATCTCGCTCCAACCAGTATATCTCTATACCTATACTGCTTAGTCTTATGTGACCCTGTTTTTCTTTACCTTCTCATATCCCTATAACACTGCTGTACTGTCCCCCGTATATTACCTTTATCTACCACTCAGTAGCAGGACACTGCAAAGAGGGAATGTTCCTATATCTAACGTATCTCAGTGTTCCCTTTCTATTCACTATTTAGGCAGTGTCATTGGCTCTCCTACTGCATCTAGCCATAGGTAATTCAAACACCAATTGCCTTTCATACCATTCTGCTACTTTTAAACATTTTTACTTGCCCTCTTGACCATTTTTTCCCCACCTCCTATCTCATCTGATATTATACACTTCCCTTCTTTGACCATAGTTTATTTTTCCTTCTTCACAAACTTCTACCATATTTAAGTTGTACACTTGTCTTCCTGACCTCATTAAATTTACATACCATCCATCTATGTGCTATTTTGCTCCTCTTCTATCTGTGTGGAGATAGTTTTTTGTTTTCTGATGGATTCTTGGGCTGCTGTTAGGGCCTCCTGAGGTCTGGTGCAACCCGCTCCGTTCGCCCTCCACTATGCTCCAGGCTCACTCTGCTCCCCTACCCTACCATCATTCTCACCCACCCCTTCTTTCATTACATTTATACTTCCCTAACTCCTCCCAATCATTACCTCCACACCCTCTCATTACCTCACTATGCATACCCCCTATAAGCCCCTCCCCACATACTCACATTTCTATCTTCCTTACCATGACACATCTCACTAATACACTGCAACAGACACAATTCCTTTTATTCATTCTCACCTGCACTGCTCTTCTAAGCCTACTGTACAACACCACCTCTACATACACTGCCTTAAGCCCACCTCTGCAGCCATCTAGCACCTACACTCAACCACTGATAGACAACAGTAGTTATTCTGACATCTCTCCTTCTTTAATTGTAACTTCTACCATTACTTTCACTCAAACAAAACTCCTCTATATCAAACTGAAACTTAAACTATACCTCCCACAGTATCCCAGACCCCTCTTTAAAAACAATCACACTCAAACTACAAGTCACCTTCTCCTCACACTTATTAAATCTGGGGACATCCACTTCAACCCCGGCCCAAACTATTACCAAAATCCTAACCAATTACACTTTACAAGAATAAACACTCATAGCATCTGTAATGAAACTATCAAATTTCATACCTGGATAAATACCCATAGCCCTAATATTGTCGGTGTAACTGAAACATGGTTAAAACAACACATTTTGGATACTGAAATTCTCCCTCCTGGTTACAACATAATTTGAGCTGATAGACTCAACAGAAAGAGAGGTGGTGTTCCACTAATATATCAAAGCTCCCTAAATCTCACTTCCTATCCCAAACCAATCCCTAACTTTCAAAACCTAGAATTTCTCCTAACAATTCTTTAAATAAACAAAAATAAAAAAACTAACTATTGCAGTAGTCTATATGGGTCTATATTAGAACATCAAAATTTCACAATTTCGAATGTTCTAATATCGACCCACTATCAGCGAACGCTGACAACATCGAACATTCAGAACAGCAAATTTTTTCCAAGGGAAAAAAATCACTGTTCCAAGTCACATACACCCAACACAAGCACACTAAACAAACAGCAATCCACACACATGCATCTAAAATCTTACAGCTAACCCTACACTAATCTGTACAAACACCACTAACTATCCATTTACCTTGACTCAAATCCTAACCCTAAGGTCCGTCACTATCGCACACTCACCTCACCCGCGCCCTAACCCTAACTCACCTAGCCTGCCCTAGCCCTCATGTCCACACAATCGCACACATAACTAATCTGCGCCCTAACCCTAACTCACCTAACCTGCCCTAACCCTCACGTCCACACAATCGGACACATACCTCACCTGCACCCTAACTCACCTAACCTGCCGTAACCCTCACATCCACACAATCGCACACATACCTAACCCATGCCCTAACCCTAACTCACCTAACCCACGCCCAATCTCACACTTACCTGAACCCGACCCATAACTTTCCATCACAGCGCTGAAAATAGCGAAACAACAGAAACAGACAACAAAATTCTTTCCCTAGGAAGAAATTTGTTTTTCTGTTGTTTCGCTATTTTCAGCATTTGCTGAAAGTGGGTTGATATTAGAACATTCAAAATTGTGAAATTTCAGTGTTCTAATATAGACCCGTCTATATCCCCCCTGGCCAAAACATTCCCATTTTAGAGGAATTTCTATCATGGATAAACCAAAACATATCAAATGAAACTATAATCTTAGAAGATACAAATATTAACTGGCAAAACCTTACCTCCAACTCCCCAGCCAACAGCATAAGCTTACATAGCTTTACTCAGCTTATCAATACTCCCACCCATGGCCTATCTACAGGATCAGAATCTATCTTAGATTCGATATTAGTTATTCACCCTCACAACTACTCTAACTCTGGCACCCTACCCAATGTACTAAGTGACCACCTCCCAGATTTTTGCTAATACTGATCAGAGATGCCTTCCCTTTTTGGGATTTTGCTCTATCATTTAGTAGCTTCCTCCTTCTATTGTATAGTTTGTTTATGGCTGGGGTCCACCAGACAGGACGTCTGCCTTTGGAGGATTGGGTCTTGGTTTTATTTGGGATTGCATGATCCATGCATTCTTGAAGGTGTTCATAGAATGCATTTATAAAGGATTTTGCGGTCTGGGCCATATTTTCCACAGGCCCGGGGGCTTTGAAGGATTTCGCCTCAGTTTTGAGGTGTGTGAAATTTGCTTTAGAGAAGTTTTTCACTGTGGTTTTCTGGGCAAGGGGTGGGGTCGGGATGTGAATATCCAGTGAGATTAGTTTATGGTCTGATCTTACCATTGAGGGATACACTTCTGGTCTGGAGCATAGTGTCCCCATGTTGGTGATGATCAGGTCCAGTATGTTTTCCCCTCTTGTGGGAGTGGTAACAAGTTGTTCCATAGCATTTGAGTTTATAAATTATACCTTATACAGGCCCGTAAATGCTTTAAAGTAATAACGCATGGAGCTGTGATGTACCTTATACAGGCCCGTAAATAAAGCATGGAGCTGTGATGTACCTTATACAGGCCCATAAATGCTTTAAAGTAATAAAGCATGGAGCTGTGAGGCACCTTATACAGGCCCGTAAATGCTTTAAAGTAGTAGTGCATGGAGCTGTGATGTACCTTATACAGGCCCGTAAATGCTTTAAAGTAATAACGCATGGAGCTGTGATGTACCTTATACAGGCCCGTAAATGCTTTAAAGTAATAAAGCATGGAGCTGTGATGTACCTTATACAGGCCCGTAAATGCTTTAAAGTAATAAAGCATGGAGCTGTGATGTACCTTATACAGGCCCGTAAATGCTTTAAAGTAATAACGCATGGAGCTGTGATGTACCTTATACAGGCCCGTAAATGCTTTAAAGTAATAAAGCATGGAGCTGTGATGTACCTTATACAGGCCTGTAAATGCTTTAAAGTAGTAACACATGGAGCTGTGATGTACCTTATACAGGCCCATAAATGCTTTAAAGTAGTAAAGCATGGAGCTGTGATGTACCTTATACAGGGGAAAACATACTGGACCTGATCATCACCAACATGGGGACACTATGCTCCAGACCAGAAGTGTATCCCTCACTGGTAAGATCAGACCATACTCAGGAACCCCACACAGCCTTCCTGAAGACACTGGAGGGTATAAATGTATCTCCAAACACCATCATATTGGGTGACTTCAACTACCCGAATATAGACTGGGAACATTACTCAAGCCCTAACTTTCTAGCCCAATGGTTCCTGGAGTTCATAAATTCAAATGCCATGGAACAGCTAGTCACTGTTCCCATGAGAGGAGAAAATATATTAGATCTCATTATCACAAACATGGGGACAAAATGCTCCACACCGAAGTATATCCCTCATTGGTGAGATCTGATCATAAACTAATCTCACTGGAAATCCACATCCCGCCCCCACCCCAAACAAAAGACCACAGTGAAGAACTTCTCTAAAGCAAACTTCACACTACTCAAGACTGGTGTGGTATCCTTCAAGGCCCCTGAGCCAGTGGAAACCACAACCCAAGCTGTGGAAGCCCTTACAAATGCCTTCTATGAATACCTCCAGGACTGCATGGATCAGGCAATCCCAAATAAAACCAAGACTCTTTCCACAAAGGGCAAACGTCCAGTCTGGTAGACCCCAGCCATTAACAAACTTTACAATAAGAGGAGAAAGCTATTACATGATAGAACAAAATCCATAAAAGGGAAGTCACCCATGATCATTATTAGTAAAAAAATATGAGCACTCATAAAATCAACTAAGGCCAATTTTGAGAGAAAAATTGCCATGGATTCAAAGGACAATCATAAGGCCTTTTTCAGCTATGTTAGGAACCTGGGTGGAAACTCCCAGATATGCTCAGAATTAGTCCAAAATGATACAAAAATCACTGAACCCACAGACATTGCCAACATACTGGCAGACAGGTTCAGTGCAAACTTCACCCCTTTCCCCTAAAGGAGAGATAACTATCCCAGCGGAGTGTAGCCTCCCAGACATCTCAAATGCGCAGGTGAAAGCTGCTCTCTCTAAAGCTAAAAACACAGCATCAGTGGGACTGGATGGTGTCCCTGGCTGTGTGCTACACGAGCTAAATGAGGAATTAAACCTGCACATAAGGCAGCTGTTTAATCTCAGCCTTTATCAGGGACCTGGGGACCCAGGTTGACAGTGGCCTTTCTTTGACACTCACGTTGCTAAAGTGGTTAGAAAGACCTTCTACATTGCCCACCTGATCATGAAGGGATTCACATCCAGATCTAGTGAGGTCATTGTTCCCCTGTACTCTTCACTTATCAGACCAATGATCGAGTACAATGCCCCATTCAGGATGTATCTCACCCGACATCTGCAGCAATTGGAGAGACCCCAAAAGTTCCTCACCAAAAGGATAAAGGGACTCCAAAATCTGTCATATGCTGCCAGATTGAAGAAACTCCAGCTCTATTCAGTCGCATACCGTCTGCTCAGAGGTGACATGTGCCTGACATACAAGGCCATGTCCAACCCGGAATTAATGGACATGCTCCACCTCAAAAAATCCAAATCCACCAAAACCACTAGAACAAGTGACTTAAACCTTAGCACGGATATAAATAGGACATGCTGGAGGGATAGATTTATCACTCAGAGACTCCCTATGCTGTGGAATAAAATCCCGGTCCATGTGAGGCAGAGCACCTCGCTGGCTCTGTTCAAGAAAAATCTTGACCTGTGGATAGGAGATCGTAGGTTTACCCCGTGAATCATCTCTGTGTCACTGCTGGACAGAGGCACAACAAACTAATGGGTACAGTATTTTTTCATATAAGGGGTGGCGTAAGCCACAAAACTTTGGGCTAGGCTTATAAATGCCTTAGGGCAGATAGCCTAGTATAAACCTATGAACCTATGAACCTATACAGGCCTGTAAATACTTTAAAGTAGTAAAGCATGGAGATGTGAGCACCTTATACAGGCCCGTAAATGCTTTAAAGTAGTAACGCATGGAGCTGTGATGTACCTTATACAGGCCCGTAAATGCTTTAAAGTTTAAAGCATGGAGCTGTGATGTACCTTATACAGGCCCGTAAATGCTTTAAAGTAATAAAGCATGGAGCTGTGATGTACCTTATACAGGCCAGTAAATGCTTTAAAGTAATAAAGCATGGAGCTGTGATGTACCTTATACAAGCCTGTAAATGCTTTAAAGTAATAAAGCAAGGAGCTGTGATGTACCTTATACAGGCCTGTAAATGCTTTAAAGTAGTAAAGCATGGAGCTGTGAGGCACCTTATACAGGCCTGTACATGCTTTAAAGTAATAAAGCAAGGAGCTGTGAGGCACCTTATACAGGCCTGTAAATGCTTTAAAGTAATAAAGCATGGAGCTGTGAGGCACCTTATACAGGCCTGTAAATGCTTTAAAGTAGTAAAGCATGGAGCTGTGATGCACCTTATACAGGCCCGTAAATGCTTTAACGTAATAAAGCATGGAGCTGTGATGTACCTTATACAGGCCTGTAAATGCATTAAAGTAGTAAAGCATGGAGCTGTGAGGCACCTTATACAGGCCTGTAAATGCTTTAAAGTAATAAAGCAAGGAGCTGTGAGGCACCTTATACAGGCCTATAAATGCTTTAAAGTAATAAAGCATGGAGCTGTGATGCACCTTATACAGGCCCGTAAATGCTTTAAAGTAGTAAAGCATGGAGCTGTGAGGCACCTTATACAGGCCTGTAAATGCTTTAAAGTAATAAAGCAAGGAGCTGTGAGGCACCTTATACAGGCCTGTAAATGCTTTAAAGTAATAAAGCATGGAGCTGTGATGTACCTTATACAGGCCTGTAAATGCTTTAAAGTAGTAAAGCATGGAGCTGTGAGGCACCTTATACAGGCCTGTAAATGCTTTAAAGTAATAAAGCATGGAGCTGTGAGGCACCTTATACAGGCCTGTAAATGCTTTAAAGTAGTAATGCATGGAGCTGTGATGTACCTTATACAGGCCTGTAAATGCTTTAAAGTAGTAAAACATGGAGCTGTGATGTACCTTATACAGGCCCGTAA
Source organism: Protopterus annectens (assembly GCF_019279795.1). Taxonomy (NCBI): domain Eukaryota; kingdom Metazoa; phylum Chordata; order Ceratodontiformes; family Protopteridae; genus Protopterus; species Protopterus annectens. The sequence continues at coordinate 1,117,362,033 of NC_056728.1, forward strand.
ATGCTTTAAAGTAATAAAGCATGGAGCTCTGATGTACCTTATACAGGCCCGTAAATGCTTTAAAGTAATAAAGCATGGAGCTGTGATGTACCTTATACAGGCCCATAAATGCTTTAAAGTAGTAAAGCATGGAGCTGTGATGTACCTTATACAGGCCTGTAAATGCTTTAAAGTTATAAAGCAAGGAGATGTGAGGCACCTTATACAGGCCTGTAAATGCTTTAAAGTAATAAAGCATGGAGCTGTGAGGCACCTTATACAGGCCTGTAAATGCTTTAAAGTAGTAAAGCATGGAGCTGTGATGTACCTTATACAGGCCCGTAAATGCTTTAAAGTAATAAAGCATGGAGCTGTGATGTACCTTATACAGACCTGTAAATGCTTTAAAGTAGTAAAGCATGGAGCTGTGATGTACCTTATACAGGCCTGTAAATGCTTTAAAGTAATAAAGCATGGAGCTGTGATGTACCTTATACAGGCCCGTAAATGCTTTAAAGTAGTAAAGCATGGAGCTGTGATGTACCTTATACAGGCCTGTAAATGCTTTAAAGTAGTAAAGCATGGAGCTGTGATGTACCTTATACAGGCCTGTAAATGCTTTAAAGTAATAAAGCATGGAGCTGTGAGGCAACTTATACAGACTTTCCTTCAGCCTTTGCTGGGGTCATACATAAAACTGCATGGGTTACGAGTAGGATATGGCGAGTATCATTCAGCGATTGGAGAGGTTAAATTCTTTATCATAGTAAAGGTGTCCCACAGGCTGTGTCTTAGGCCATTACTTATTTAAGATGTGTCATTTGCATCTATCTTTTTCATCTGAGGTATTCCATAGTCTGTATACAGATGACTTGAGATGGGAAAACTAATTATATCTATTAAAGATACAGCATTTTATTTATTTATTCCAGTTTGGTGTCCGGAGAGGTCCACTGGGCTCAAGAGCCCGTTTTCAGTGGAGGCCTGGGGAGAAGAGCTCCACAATACAAAGTTATATCACATAATGAATTACAAAGAAAAATATTTGCATTACAATCAATAGGTAGTATTATAAACAAGAGGTAGAATTGCAGTCAAACAGATATCATTCACTAAAACAACAAAGATATTAATGAATTGTCCAGGAGAACGGGAGGCATAAAGCATAATGGCTGGATGTTAATATTAGTTACATTTATAATCTAGGTCTATGAGAGAAGTTGGAAAGGTATGAAGGTAGCCAGGAGAGAAGGTGGAGGAGAGCTTGGGAGGTATGGGATGAAGAGTGCAGTTACATTTTCTGTGAAGAAACAGGACAGAATGAAGTTGTGTTTTGAAGGTGTTCAGGTTGTCACAGGTCCTCAGTGTAGTGGGCAGAGAATTCCATTTTTTAGCTAGGAGAAAAGGAGAGTAGAAGCTGACCAGCTGGGCGCTTGGGTCTGTGGATGGTTATAAGGTTTTTGTGAGTAGATCTAAGGGGTCTGACAGGGGTATATGGTTGTAGAATAGTAGATAGAGTGAGTCAGCTAGTAGGATGAAATAATAATTTGTGGGTTGTGACAATTTGGAGGAAGTCAAGTTGATTGGAGAGTTCAAGCCAATTTAAATATTGAAGGGAGGTTCAGTGATGACAGAAGGATTTTGCCTTGGTAGAGAATCTGGAGATTTTATTATAGCATACTTCCAGTTTGGAGGTGAGGGTGGAAGATAAATTAGTAAGCAGAGGAATGCCATACAAAAGAGAGGGGAGGGGATAGGTAGTGGCCAAAGTATGTCTAGTAGAGGGAGAGAGGAAGTGGTTGTTTCTGTACAGTAGGCCGAGTTTTATGTGGGTTTTCTTGATGTTAAGTTGGATGTGGGTATTGAATTTTAAGTGTTCATCGATGGTGACCCCCAGGAGTTTGGTGGCTGGAACGATGTCGATAATGGAGTTGTTAAGGTTGGTAATTTGAAATGAGTTTTTATCAGTGGGAGTGGATTTTGAGGGAGTGAATAGAAGAATCTTAGTTTTGTTAGTGTTAAGTGAGAGGTGGTTTTGGAGCATTCAGTTTTCAGTCCTTGAGAAGGCAGTTTGAGTTAGAGACTGGAGATCTGTTAGGTTAGAGGTGCAGCAGATCAAAGTAGAATCGTCTGCTTTGTGGAAATCATTAATGAAGATGTTAAATAGCAAAGGGCCAGGAATGGAACCTTGAGGTACTCCTGTGAGGGTGGGAGGGAAGGTGGAGGAGGCTTGGCTCCATTTCACAGCTTGAGACTTGTCTGAAAGATAGCTGGAGAACCAGAAAAGAGTTTTTTGGGAGATGTTGAGATTAGATAGATGGTTTAGTTAATGGGTGTGGGAGATGGTATCAAAAGCTTTAGATAAGTCTAGCAGAACAGACAAAACTATGTTGCCAGAGTCACGAGCTGAACTGACGGAGTGTAAAAAGGAGAGAAAGGCTGTGTTGGTATTGTGTCCAGGGCAGAAACCATGTTAGGTAGGAGAGAGTAGCTGGTGTTCAGTCAGGAATGGCATGAGCTGCAGGTGTATGCATTTTTGAAGAAGTTTAGAGAGTGGTGAGAGGATGGCTATAGGATGGAAATTGGAGACGTTACAGTTTTTGCCATCCTTGTGGAGTGGAAGAATAAATGCAGAACACCATAGTTTGGGTACATAGGACTCGAGCAGTGATCTATTTATCAGGATGCTGATAGGGAGAGGAATACTGTCTGGGGCAATATTTAAGAAGGAGGAAGGAATGTTGTCAGGGACATTGGTGCTAGGTTTAAGTTTGGTGAGAAGTTTTTTTATAAGGTAGGTGGATACAGGTTTAAGTTCAAAAGTAGGGGGTGTGGGAAAAGAGGAGGAGGAAGGTTGGGCAGAGGGGGGTGGAGGGTTGTTACTGGGGAAGGTTTTGGTTAGCTCAGCAATACAAGAGGTGAAGAAGGTTTTGAATAGTGTGGCAATTTCTTGGTCAGATTTGCTAGTATCAGGATGCGGGTTGTTTTTCGTACGAGGCTTGAGAAAGGAATTAATAGAGTTCCAGAATTGTTTGGGGTATTTTGCATGATTTATTTGGAGATGGGAGTAGTAGGATTTTTTATCTTTAATGACTTGTTTTTTGACTAGGTTTTGCAGCTGTTTGTATTTAAGTAAAAATACAGGCTGTTTATGTTGGAGTTAGCTTTTCCAGGATTTGTCTCTTTGTTGCATAGATTTCTTAGTTTCTTTGGTTAGCCATGGGGCGATCTTGGCTTTAACTCTTTTTGTTCTTATTGGAGCTAGGGAGTTTAGGACAGTTAGGAATATAGAGTTGAAATAGTCAACGGCTTCGTCTAGAGGTAGGGTTTTTAGTGGGTTCCAGTTAGTGAACTTAAGGGAGTCAGAGAGTATAGAAGGGTTAAAGTTAGTAAGGTTACGAGTATGTAAGGGTTGGTGGGAATGTGAGGAAGAGGATGTGGCTCTATGGGTGCAGGCAGGGAGGTGGTCCCCTAATGGGTCGGGAGTGACACTAGATTTTGTGGTTCTCTTAGGGTGAGATACCAGGATCCAGTCTAGGATGGAGCCTGGGTGGTTGGTTTTGTTGGGCCTAGTAATGGAGTTAATGAGTTGAGTGAAGTTGAAGAGACTGATTGACTTGGTGGGATTAGGGTCAATGATTTTTGCCAGTCAATATTTACATCTCCCATAATGTAGGTTTCAAGTTTAATATTAGAGGAGGTACAGGAGAGGATGTCTTCCAAGGTACTGGTGTTGTTACCAGGAGGAATATAAAGGGAGATGATGCAAATACTTTTATGGTCATTTAATTTTAGAAGGCCAGTTACTAGTTCAGCATTATTAAAGGAAGGGATAGGATTAGGGAAGGGAGTGATGGATAAGTGATTGGAGTAGATTAGAGCTACACCATCACCTATTTTACTTAGGCGGTCAGAACGGAGAGTTTGATATCCGGGGGGAAGGAATTCTGAGTAGGTTATGTGTGGTTTTAACCAGGTTTCAGAGATGGCTACTATGTCAGGTAAATTATGGTTGAGCCAAGCATGAAAGAGGGTAAGCTTATTAGCTAAGCTTTGGGCGTTGATGGTGAGGAATTTGAGGTATTTACTGATGGGTTTGTTGTTGGAGCTAAGGTTTTTTGTTTGAGAAATGTTTGATCCTGGGTTGGGATGAATGCTGGCTGCTGAGCAGAGGTAAGCGAGAAGGGGCATAAGTTTGTTATGATTGTGTTTAGTTAGGAATGGATGGTAGGGAGTGTGTTTAGGTTTGTAGAATTTAGTAGGGATTTGGAAGAGTTTTAATTTTAATAGAAGGGTGGGGTGAAAGGGAGTTAAAGAGGCAGAGATATTGTGGAAGTGATTTGTAAGGTGGAGTTGTGGAGGCAGAGGTGGAGGGTGTAGGTGGAGGTTGGTATAAGAGGTGGCAAGGTACAGGGGAAGTAGAATGAGGAGTAGGAGTGATGTAGGGGTAAGGATTGTAGCAGGAACAGTGAGCATTGTAGATGTAGTCTGATTTGAAGTGAAAAAGATGTTTAGGTCAGAGAGAGTTAGATAGGGCTGGTGGGTGGGGAGGAGGAGTGCTGTATAAGGTGTGGCTGGTGGAGAGGGAGGTAGTTTAGGGGGAATGTGAGGAGCAATTTTTTGTGAGGAATGGTTGGTGTAAGAGGGAGGGAGTATGGGATGACAATAAATGTATGAGCCCTGGGGGCAGGTGGAAATTGGGGGCAGGGTAGAGGAGCGGAGTGAGCCCGCAGGGTGAAAGGAGCAGGATAGAGCAACAGGGCAGAAGAGTCCAGCTGAAAAAGTATCAGCCACTGCAGGTTAGAGCAAAGGTAAGTAGTTAAAAGTACTGTAAGACTGAGTGGAAAAGAGTTTTGAGTAACACAGGAGAAAAGAAAAATATATGGGAAGTTATGTACCATAGTTAGTTTAGAAAGGATGGGGAGGTTACCAAGTGTAGGAAAAGTAGAGTCACGTTAGGGGAAGGTTGTGGCTTTAGAAGTATTTAGAGGTAAAGTTGGATTAAAAAGATTAATAGAATTAAACAGGCAAAAGGTGGAATGGTGCTGCCACCTAGTGGAGAAAGAAGAAATGGCAGGCAAAGAAGGCTAGGGAGAAAAATAAAGCAACTGGGCAAGTCTCTTAAGGTAATGAAAGACAGAAATAAAAAATAAAACTAATAAGAGGGTAAGTCTCCAATGAGATACAATAGATGGGATAAGAGTCTGGAGGTTAGCAAGTACCAGTTTGAGAGGGAAGTTTTAGCGATCTGTGGTAGGCTACTGAGTCACACACACTGAGGGACAGGCTAACAAATAAGGATGTCTAGATAATTGATTCTGGTGTAAGGCTACATACATTTACTGAGAAAAATAGGTAAGGGAGTCCACACTGCGGTTATTTTCTGGTAAGCCCAGGCTAGTGAGCAGGAAAAGTCCAGGTAAACTGACGGAGCTTTTGCAGGAGGGTATGTTTGCAAAGGGACTTGACTAAATTGACTATATGAGCAGAGGAGAATAAAATTATGATAAAAACATCAAAAACCACACATCTGAGATTTTGGAGACACAGACTGAATGAATATATAAAACAACACACACACTGACTGAAACTGTGGATCAATATAAGGACCTGTGTATATGGGTAGACCCAGCTCTGAACTTTTCTATCATATCAACCAAGTGGTTAATGATAGTTACAAAACTATATGTTGTATAAATTGTTTTATAAAGTCTGGGAAATCAGAGTTTGTAAGTTACATTGGACCCAAACTGGAGTATAGAAATTGCCTTATTTCTCAGTAATATATAGAGCAACTAGCTTGTGCACTGAGGAGCACCGCCAATGATTTTTGTCAGAGTCTTGATTCACATACAGCTAGCCAGCTGTTAACCCCTCTTGTTCCACCCCTTGTAGATCATGTAATAAGGGCCTGAAATTATTGATATACTAAGATATCCTTAATGCACAAGCTAGCTCAGTCTACCAGAGTTCTTCAGAGTTTGGCCTCCTTAGCCAGAGATCTGACATCAATCTGAATGAAATCCAAGGCATCCTGTGAATTCTTCTGAAAAATAAGAATTTTTTTTTAATATTCTTTGCACTTTTAAATTACTTGCAACTGTTTTGCTGCCTACTTTAAACTGTTTTTATTGTTTGTGACAGTTTTCTGCACTGCCTATTTACAATACTTGAACATAGCATAGTCTAGATTCAGACTTGCTGAATCTGAACTGTTTGGCATTTTCTGAGCATTAAAGGCAGCCATCTTACATCAAGAGGGCCATCCTTCACCCTTGTGGCAGAAGATTGTAGTCAAGGATCCATGTGAGTTGGGGATTGTTGGAACAAGTCTCAGACTTTTGGTTGGATTGCTGAAAAAATGTTTTACTTAGCTGATATTTGAAAACAGCATTTGCATGTAGCTGCACATCACACAAAAGGAGTTAGCACTGTCATGTATAGACACAAATGCTTAAAAACTCAAATTTTCCCTCTGTAACTTTTAGGGAACCTTACTAAGTTTGCTGCTTCTTAGCACACTTCTTAGCTGTGCACTGCTGCCCAGACAACAATCCAGCTGTGCTTTTTAAGGTGCTGGTGCAGGTTTTTACCCCTAAACCTCCCACAGATTAACTGATTTTACTAGTTCTACAGCAGAACCCAGTACATCTAGCCCGCCTTCCACCACTTATTACAGAATATACCTGACATAATCGAAGGTCAATTTCCCATGATTTCTCCAGCTAGCCTGATTGACATGGGCATCCTGAAGCAATGTAGCAATTGCCTCATTTATACTGATAACCTACTACTCCTAAAGCATACAAATATAATATATGAGAGATGTATCCATACTATGAATCTGGAATCAATGCTCTCCCTCTCTCTCTCTCTCTCTTACATAACAACAAACCAAATACCAAGCAGGTTGTCAGCACCCACACTTCACCTCCAACACATACCAAGCACACAACATATAAACCCACATACATGTTGATACTCACTTGAAAGATTCCAAAAGAGCAAAGACCGCCCCAAGTGCTAACCTTCTATACACAATATGGTCCCAACAGCACCCACTATATGTATCAGTGTCTCACCCAATAAGCCCCTAAGGCAAAACATATCCAAAACCAAATGTATTGGTCATAGGTAACTCTATAGTGAGACATGCAGATGTTCTCCTCACTAGGCTGGAGAAGGTGAAAGTCACGGTCAGCTGCCTGTCTGGTGCCAAGATCCACCAAATCATGCATGCATTTAAGTCTCTCAACAAGTACTGTTGTGACTCTGTCATAGTCCATGTTGGTGTTAATGACTTGAGATGTATCTCTCTGGACTACATGAAGAGAGACATGATGGAACTTTCAGATCATGTGTTACAGGCAGGTATGTCCATAGCCCTAAGCAGCACCCTTCCATTACCCAGGATGTTGCCCAATGCAAACATAAAAAGATTGACATCAACAATTGGCTAAGCTTCTGGCATCAGTCCAGGGAAATCAAGTATCTGACAGCCTGGGATGATATGGTCAACAGACCACATTGCTTTGCCATAGATGGTCTTCACCTGTCACCTCTAGGCTTTAGGTTACTGGCAAAGATACTTGCCTACCCCATAGTGCCTTTTTTAGGCAATATGATAAAAACAAAAATCCCGATGTAATAATATCCTCCAGAAACAAACTCAAGATTATGCTGCTTAATGCTAGGAGTCCAAATCAGAAACTGCACATACTTGTAGCACTTCCCACCCTTGAAGATGCTGATGTCTGTGCAGTCACACAGAGACTTGGTTCAAGGCATCAGAGAGTACCCCAGCCAAGCAGGGCTATAATGCCTTCCACACATTCAGACCGCAAAATAAACACACACACAAAAAAAAAAAAAAAAAAAAAAACAGGGGAGTAAGAGCATCCCTCTTCATTAAAGACAAATGCACCTCTAAACTGATTAAGCAACACAATTCCCTTGAGTTAGTCCCAGTGCCAACTAATTATAGGAAAGACCCCACCTCCACATCATTGTTAGCTAGAGGTCCCCCACCATGAACCATAAAAACCACACAGCCTACCTGGACCTACTTCAGTCACTCTCAGTACAGAAAAATACCCTGGTCATGAATGATTTTAACTATCTTTACATTGTTTGGGCAACATATATAAGTACAAATGTCCTTGCCCAAAAGTTCCTGGGCTTTGTTAGCACCAATGCTCTGGAGTAGATAGTCAGTACTCCCACATGGGGCTCTAACATCTTTGTCATAGTCCTCACCAACATAGGGGATTGGGGTACCACCCAATGTGCGGAGCCCTCGCTGGTAAAGTCCAATCATAAATCAGTCTCGTTCGAAGTAACTATTATACCTGATCCACCATCAGGAGCAAAACAACTAAAACATTTCTTCAAATCAAGCTAGTTTCAAACCCCCTGCCAATGCTGACAGCAATGATCCCTGTACTGAGGTGTACACAAATATCCTGTATAAACACCTGTATAAATGAATAGATTCAGCTGTACCGGAATGGATCAAATCAAGATCCTCATGAAAAAATAAGCCACCTTGGTGGTCATCCAAGATAAATAGGTCATACAGTAAGAAAAAGAAACTGCTGTCAAAAAACAAGAGGGAAACAGTACCAGCAAAGGAAGAACTCCCTCCAAAGCACAAACAAGCAGATTAGACATCATGTATAGTCCTCTATAGCTAACTCAGAAACTAAATTAGCATCCCTAGCTAAGGAAAATCACAGTGAATTCTTTAGCTACATCCAAATCTAAAAGGGAAGGCCCAGCTTTGTGCCAAACTAGCTGCAGATGGTACCACTTATACTGAACATGAGGACATTGCTAACCCACTACCAGACAGGTTTGGTGAAAACTTCACCCCACCATTCATACCCCGTAATATACCTACCACCAGTCCTATGCCTAGTATCTCCAAAGAGCAGGTCATAGTCACATTTTCCAAGGCAAAAATGCCTCTGTAGGACCAGACAACATCCCAGACTGCTTATTAAATGGTCTAAAACAGGAGTTAGTGGAATCACTTAGCACTCTCTCCAGTCTCAATCTAAGCACTAGCTATGCCCCAGCTAAGTGGAAAACAGCAACTATAATCCTCTTGTCCAAAGAAGGTCCCTCAACCTAACCATAATCCTAACCAGCCTTAACTGCAAAGCCGTGTAGAGAATCATCATGGACCTTATTAACAGGGATATAGATGACCTTCAAACTCTTGACCCAAACCAGTTTGGCTTTGTTAAGGGCAGATCTTGCCTGCTAAACCTGGAAGACATCTTCAAGAATGTTACCAAGGCCCTGGATGAAGGCAAAATAGTTCACAGTGCCTATTTTGACCTAGCCAATGCCTTTGACACAATCTTTCACTCAAGCATCATTGAAAAACTCAACCAGATGGGGATTAACCCTTACTTCACTAGATGGGTTTCCAACTGTCTTACAAACAGAACACACATAGTCAAAACTGAGGATGCCACTTCTTCTAGCAGACCTTTTACCAGTGGTACTCCACAGGGATCTGTGCTAGGCTGCCTTCTGCTTGGTATGTATTTTTCAGAAGTTCAGGCAAAAATAGATGGCCTATGGGTTACCAAATTTGCTGATGACTGCAAACTGGGTCCAGTCACTGTACTACAAAAATGGGCTTACACAAACTAATGATTGGTGTCAAAGCCATGCAGTTAAACTACATGCAAAATATGCAATATCATCCCCTTCTGCAAAGGAGATGCCCATGCTAATCATAGCATTAATAATAACGCCCCTAAGTTTAAACCCAGTGGTAAGTTGATAGTAGCCTTAATTTTGATCATCAGGTGTCCACAGTAGTAAGAAATGCCTCCTACATTACATACCTCATAATCAAGGGTATAGCATGCAAAGCTAAGGAGGTTATAACTCCCTTGTATTTGGCACTCATCAGACCAATAATAGAGTACAGTGGTCCCTTCTGTATGTACTTCACCAGACACCTGCAGCATCTGGAGAGAGACCACAGACGTTTCTCATCAAGAAAATTCAGGGCCTACAACACATGACCTATACAGACAGACTAAAGGCCCTATCACATTACTAAGTATAATACAAATTGCTTTAAGGAGTCTTTGCCTGGCCTACAGAGCAGTCTCAAACCCTACCTTGATGAAGCTGCTGAACATCCAAAAATCTAATGGGACAATATTCTCTCAGCCTAGGGATCTTAACCTAGCCAGCAATATTAATAGGACATGTAGAACAGAGCTCCTAAATGATCCTCTGGGATGTCCCCTCCTCTGAGCCAGTAATCAAGGAGCCTGAATCCTCACAACTGACACCGGATGGGACATGTACTTGAAACAAAAATAGACACACATATTATTTTCAGGTGCAGCTCACTGCACCAAGCACAATTTCCCTTAAGAGCACACAGGGGACACACTTAGTCTGGGTTTCCCTCTCTCTCTCTTGCTCTTGCTCTCTCTCTCTCTCACTCTCTCTCTTCAGGGCTCAAATAAGACTCTCCACTGGCACAGGTAAAGAGTTGAATCCTCAGCCAAGTGTCCCAGGCCAAGCCCTTCACCACCCTCTCTATGAAACCAGTGCCCGGAGTCCCTGCTCCAAGTAGCTCACACACACAAACACACACACACAGGAAAGGCTGGCACAAATTTAATAGCTATGCCACTCTGCCCAGACTATAAGGTAGTTACTGCCACCGGGACACTCAAAAGCCAGCAACTCTAAGGCTCTTACAAGGGTGCCCAATTATACCAAGTGAATTTAATACTAATACAAATGGTAGTGTTTGACCAATGCAGTAAGGCTTCCGGGAGCATCTACAGTGTCACCAAATAAGTAAAGTACTGTCAAATATTAAAACATTCTCTGAAAGACCAGCCACAATGAAAAGTTTAAATATATTTAACAATAAATAATAAAACAACATGAAAATACTAAATATCTATTTACAGTAAACACCAGAGTTTCAATTACATGGAATATTAAAATAACACAGCTGAACAGATTCTCACAGGTACAGAAAAATAGTACTTAACTAATCAAGGCAAAATACAGTGGGTGAGAGATCCTTCTTTGTCAGGTTTCAAAAATAGAGTGCTCTAAGTCTTCAGTCTCATCTAGTATTAAAATATAATTTTTGTGCTGAATTACAGAATGACATCACATACAACTGGTCATCTGACTTCTGGTTCCCATACTACCCCCCTTTACCACAGGCTGCCAGGATTTAGCACAGATGCATTACCTTACACACCTAAAGCTTTGTTAAAATCTCTGGAAGAACAATTTAAAGGCTTCTTAGTACAGATGTTTTGTCTCTGGCTGCCTTGAGACCTGTGTGATACAATCTTTATGGCCTAAATCAAGTAATTTAATTTCAGGATATTTTTCTAAAAGTTAGCTGGGGTTAAGCTTAACCTCTACTCTTTCAGTATCCGATGCTACAATATATGCATTTAATCAGCTACAGTAGTACACTCTGACATACACGTATATGTCTTTGCTGTCCAGCAGGACACATTGTTGGTACATGTTTAGCACAAGCAGCTTTAGAAATACATTTTCAACACAAGCACCTGTACAAACCAGTTTTATTTACAAAGAACATACAATTCTTTACAAAAGTGCATCTAGCTATGGTGGCATATGTTACACATCCACTCCCTTACTTCTGCTGGCATAGCTGGTAATACCTCCTATCATCATATCCTCCCCCCTTTGAAGACTTAAGCTTGTTTCTCAAGTGACCCTGGAGAAACATGTCTTGAGGGACATGTGTGTGCCTGGGAACACATTAACCTATAACCTGTCTTGAGATCTCATCTGAATTGGCATTCCTGATCCCACTTCAGTGCTGCACTGCCATATCATATGCCTGCAAACCTAGGCTCCACCTTAATAACTTGGCATTTTGCTAGCTGGCTTGATGTAGCCATGTTAAGAGATTGTGGCCTGTAACTACTGTGAATTTCCTTCCATACAGATAGGGTTGAAGTTTCTGCAGTGCCAATACTATGGCTAGACATTCTTTTTCTACAGCTGCATAACATTCCTCTCTGGATTGGAGTCTATGGCTGAGAAACCTGGCTGAGTACAGCCCCATCCCATGGTTCAAAGCATCACCCACACAACAAATTATTTGTTGCAGTCTGGAATGGCTAACACAGAGGGTCATCTCAAAGCCCCTTTAAGCTTTTGGAATGCCTGCTCACAGACTGGAGTCCACATTACCTTATCTGGCCTGTTGTTCCTCATCAGGTCTGCGAGAGGACCAGCTACTGTATTGTAATTGGGAATGAACTTTCTATATTACCCTATTGTCCCCAAGAATACCCTCACCTGTATTTCAGTAACAGGGTCAGGCCACACCTTAACAGCTTCCATGTTGGCAGGCTCTGGCCTGATCTTAACAGTGTCCACTCTATGTCTCAGATAGGAGACCTCTGCCATACCACCTGACACTTACTGGGCTTAATTGTCAACCCTGCCATTTGCAGTCTTCTCAGGACCTCCCTGACATGCTGAAGGTACTCATGCCAGGAATGCCTGTAAATGGCAATATCATCCAGGTAAGCAAGGGCATAATCTCTTGCTTCTGCTAGGATACAATCTACAAGCCTTTGGAAGGTCACTTTGGCATTTTTCATCCTTGACTATATTTGTGAACTTGTACAATCCAAAATGAGTCAAAAGGCTAATCTCTGTCTATGGGTGTCACGGGCAACTGCCAGTAGCCCTTGGTCAGATCAATAGTAGCCAGATACTTAGCCCCACCCAGCTGCTCTAATGCTTCATCTGTCCTAGACATGGGGTAAGCATCTGACTCTGTGTGACTATTTAGTTTTCTGCCTTCCACCCAGAACCTGGTGCTGCCATCTTTCCTTGGTACCAGTGGGGAGGCCCAGAGACTGCTGAATTCCTGATTGCCCCCAGTTCGAACTTTTCTTGTATCTCCTCCCACAGAGTGCATCTGACTCACTCGGGCACCCTATAAGGGGCCTGCTTGATAGGCCTTTTGGGTCCTGTATCAATATGGTGCTGCATAAGGAGGGTGCATACAGGTCTCCCAGTGAACATTCCCCCAAACCCCTGTAACACTGCTCAGATTTCTTGAACCTGGGTAGAGGATAGCCATTGGGACATTGCTACCCCTTCCACTGAGATGTCAGCCAAAGCCTAACTGAGAAATCAGCCAGAAATCCCGCTCAGAGTGTCCTGCCATCCACTGCAAATACTCAGCACAAGGGCCTCAATATCATGGTAGCATTTGTGCCCCTGCCTCCACCTAGCAGCTCTATCATGTAGTTAGCATCATTGACCTTCCTTACCACTTTGAAGGGTCCCTCTTAAGCTGCCAGCCAGCAGTTTCTGACAGGAATGAGAACCGTAACCTGCTGTACCACAGCATACTCTCGGGCTCAAGCATTCCTGTCATACCAGACCTTTTTCTGCTGTTGGGCTTCAGCCAGGGTCTCCTTGGCCAAGCCCATGAGCTACCTGAGCCTTGTCATGAGGTTTAGGACATGTACCACAACAGACTCCTTGGTGAATTCACACTCCCCCTTCACTCATCATAAATCAAGTCTAAAGGCCCCCTTACCTTATGGTAATACAGCAACTCAAATGATGAAAAAACTGTGGATTCCTGGGGTACCTTTTTGCATGCAAACAGCTAATGGGGCAAATATGTGTCCCTCTATTTCTTAACTTAACCATGGCCTTTAGTGTAGAGTTTAACATCTCCACATGGTTATTAGTATGGGGGTGGTAGGGGTGATCTTTAAGCGCTTCACCCCACAGCACTCCCATAGACAAGCCAGAAGGTCTGACATGAAATTGTCACATTTATCAGTCAGTATTTCCCTCAGAAAACCTACCCTACTGAAAATCTCTAACAAAGCAGTTGCCACCTTTCCAGCCTCGGTAGATGACAGGGCCACTGCCTCAGGATATCTAGTAGTGTAATGTAATGCTACTTGGAAATACTTTATCCCTGTGGAATTTGGGGTAGTGGAATTTGGGGTACTCAGAGTCCCCACAATATCCATAGCTACCTTCTGAAATGGCTACTCAATGACAGTCAAAGGCATCAAAGGAGTCTTGACTTGTCTCCTGCTTTGCCTACTTTTTGGTACTGTTCACAGGTCCTGCAGTACCCTGTTACATCCATTGTAATCCCAGGCCAATAAAAATTCTGCATAATACATCTCCTGCTACACTTTATGTACATATGACCTGCTATTACTAGAAGTGCCAGATGGCAGGCTGTAGGCACTACTAACTGCTGTATTATCTAACCCTGTAGCCCTCCATCAAGGGTCCACTCTCTATAGAGTAACCCTTTGTTGCAGTATACAGACCCCCCTTTCCTTGAGGATCAGGTACCTCCATAGCTACCTCTCTCAAGCCTCATAGTGTGGGGTCTGAGAGCTGAGCTTGTCTGAACTTTATCTTTTTTACCCTTCCCAGCTCTTTTTCCACAGGAAGCCAGGTATTCTCTGACAGTGGTGCCTTACTGTCAGCCTGGGTACTACCACTCATCTCTGGTCTTGCATTTACTCTGCCCAAGGGAACATCAGTACCTGGCAGCAGCTGTGGCTCACCCTCAGCTCACTGCAACATGGTAGCTCCCTCCCTGATATAGCCACATCACCAGCCTTGGCTTCAGATTTGGGGTCTGTCTGGGTCTCTTTCAGGCTACCAGACCCACATGCCCATCTACAAGCCTAATTGCATGTAACAGCATGCATACAAGGTACTGCATTATCAAAACCATTCCTTAAAAGACATCTGCAGGGATATCCTCAAACACAACTACTTGCTTGCTTCCTTTTCCACCCTCCCTGTCATGGTGAACCCTGGCCAAAGACATTTAAAATGGGGTCCCTTCTAAAGCTCTGACTGGAGTGGAATGCCCAAGCAAGTACTGCTCCTCTTTAACCACTGCAGGCTTCACAATGGTTATGTCAGAGGCTGTGTTTCTCTTAGCAGTGGCCTATTTTCCATCTAGTAATATAGGATATAAACTCTGGTGATAATTTGGTACCCCTGTTTTCTCCAGAAAACTTACCACTGGCATAATGTTATTCTCACTTGCTGGCTCCCCCATCTTTTGTTCCCCACCTTGCTTCCACAGACATCTATATGATACATGGCTGCACTGGTTACATTTGAAACATCTAACTCATGATCCTGGCCATGTACCTGAACTATTGTCTTCCCCTGTTACCAGTGGACTCTGTTGGGGTAGTTTAGGCTGCCCACCACTGGTTCCCTTATATTCTTGTGCAGCACTGGGCATCCTCTTCTTGTGCAGTGATGCCCTGCTTTCTAAGCAGAGATTCCCTTTTTTCCCCAGAACAGCTTCAGAATTACATTTCTGGTCTGCCAACTAGATTCTCATGTCATCAGGCAAAGTGCTAAGGGCTTGTTTCCTCACCAAAAGGTCTGCCAGCCCTTCAAAAAGCGGTGGACTGACACCCACTCACCCACCTATAAAAATCAGTGCTTAATTCAGCAATATAATCACATACACTTTCATCTGCCTTGACTTTATTCACACAAAACTTTTTTTCTGTAAGCTTTAGGTGTTAACTTAAAACATTATTGTTTTACTTTATTATAGTTTAAACAGTCAATATCAAACAATTTAGAAACAGCAGTTACAGCTTTACCATGGGGTAAGGGGGTCAGGAATTGTACCCAGAACCCTTGGTCAGCATTATACTGTTTACACTCTTTCAAATACATGAATAAAAGTATCAAAATGATCGCCCTGTAAACCGTGGAAGAAATATACTGACCTTTACTGCTTCTGTGTTCAGTTATTCCCTTCCCCATTACCTCCATGACCCTGACAAAGAGTCAGCATTGCCTTCTCATGTTGGCATTGCTTCTCATTTTCTTCAGACTCCAAACTCCACAATCTCTCTGTTGATTCTAATTCCAAACATTTGACCTCCAGTTAATGTCTCTAACTCCAGACAGGTTTTTAAGTACTCTGAGGAAAAGGTGAACTATCCTGTTTCTGAGGGCTGCAAATTCCCATCACCAGACTGGTTATCCTCCTGGATGTTGGTCCGAGCTGTGACTAAGGCTGAAGTAATTTCTGTTTAGTCAGATTGGCATGCACCAGCCATTTGGCTTTGCATACCTTAGCCAACTGGTTCATGTCAGCTTGCCATAATCCTCTGCTAACGTCTTTGCCTGCTTTTTCTGACTAAACTAAACTAACAATAAATAATGAAAACTATTGTGAGAATGAAACTCTGTATATCTTGTAGCTGGTGAGAGTACAACACCTTTAGTGGCAACTGCCTAAAGGCTACAGAAGTTCAATTAATATCCACACCGCTGCTCACCAATATGTGATGTACCCTTCTCTGGGACAGTAATCAAGGAGCCTGAATCCTCAAAACTGACACCAGTGAGGGACCTTCACTTGGAACAAAAATAGATACACACAGCATACCTCTCAACCTGGAAACATCAAAAATCTGGATAAAGGCCCATGAAAAGTCGGTACAACTGGCCAAAAATCTGGATGCTGATTAACATGAAATTTGCATACTTAATTATGTAACCCTTTTCATTCCAGTGGAATTGTGGGATGCCATCATTCAAACATGCATTGAAGAAGTTGAGAGATATGGTGTATGTGTTTGTGTGTGTGTGTATTATTGCTATGATTGCCATACTGCATGTTATATATTATGTTGTATGTGAGAACTGCCCAGATGTTTTGTGTGGAAAAAATGGTTAGGAATCTGAAGAAATGGTTATGCCAGCACTGTCAGAAATAATAAGTGGATACAAATATATTGTACAAGTATATAAATCGGAATGTTAGACATTTTTTCAAAGTTGTACTCCCTAAAATGATGCTATAAAATAACAGACAAGGGGCATTAACACACTGGGGGAAAAGAAGAGTTATACAACCACAGCACCAAAGTTAGAATGGCTGCTAACAACTTTAATATGAAAGGTGAATGAAAGCATACTCCAAATGTGTTACTTTACACTAACAAAATATTCAACTGGATATGTTATGATTTAGCATGGATTTTTGCTTTAAAAATCTTAGGAAAAAACATGCGTCAGAGTCATAATCTGTCCCGGTAAAAATGAGAGGCATTCTGCATTTTCCATGGAGAAATGTCAGACTTTAACGTTTACTCTGCACCTTGTTTAATCTCAGATAAGTTCAAATGAAACAGTGTAAGAATTAATTATGTGACTGTCTAGGACAAAACAGTGAAAACTAGTATGTTACTCCTTTTTTAATAAAAGTCTGATAAAGAAAATGTGCAAACAGTTTCCATGGTTTTGCACTAGGTTCCATCCTGCAGATGTTTTCCAGTTTTAAAAAAGCTCTAAAGGCAAGTTCTTCGAACACTCCTATTATGTGTACATCCAGCCTTCTAAGCTATTATCATTCTATTACATTATATATGTAACAACTGAATACCAAACATACACAACTGAGACAAATAACTGATAGTAGTGATAGACTTAGTAAAATCCACAATCCATCTGACATTTTAAAAACACAAATGTTATTAAATAAAACAGATATGCTCTTTGCCACTGTCCTCCAATTTACATTTAGAATTCATCAGATCAGTATACATTATATACTGATCTGCAAAGCTGACATCTTTTGTTAAGGCCTGTCTAAGTGAAGAAGATGGAAAAGCCAAAGAAATCACCTTTACTAAGGCTTGCAAAAATAACTGAACATGACCTTACTAACCATCCATAAGTAAAAACAATAAAACTAAAAAGACAGTTCTAACCTTTGAAAAAAAGGTAAGTAACACAAACAGATTAGAAAAGGAAAGGGCATTGCTTCAGTCTCCTGGTGGACTACAGTGAGTGCAGTCTGGGGCAATGAAGAGTTGGACAAGATTCCTTGAGTGCAGGCTGCAGCTCCTTCCAAAGTAGCGATGAGGCAACTTAAGAAAACATCATGTCAGGGAGGGGGTGTGAACTCAGTGTTCCATGCAGGAGGGTAGCCTGACTCTTGGTAACACATAACAACCCACCACTGTCCAGGCCCAGTAATGCTAATACATTACAGATACTACACACATAAAAGGGAGTGTGTTTGATAAGAGAACAGTAATGAAGAAGCACATTTGTTATCTTGAATTCACTGGATTTAATTTATGCAGAATATAGTATTACTTCATACGTAGACTGGTGATGATAACTAATACCGGGAATCTCACTTAGTTGTAGCTTCCAAATAACAATTATGTTTTCTTTAAGGTGACACAGATATGAAAAAAATGTAGGTTTCACTTGCTGTATGGTAGAAAAGGGTTGTATACAAGTGTACCCAACAAACAAATTTATCAGTTACTAGAACAAGCACCAAAACCTTGCAGAGGAAAGCTCTTTAAATTAAAGAGCCAGAGGCACTATACTGGTGATGCGTGATGACATCAGCAGTAACTAAAAATTGTAAATAAAGAAAACAGAGCAAAATCGGGATTTGAAGGGACCACTCGGGAATGCATGGCACCCCATTATTTTGCCCTCAAAACTAGAAAATTCAAAGTAATTTGCTACAGTTGAGAGGTATGACACAGCATTTTCAGGTGCAGATCTCTGCACCAAGCACAATTTTCCATTAAGAGCACACAGGGAATTAATTCAGTCCAGGGTATGGGTTTTTCCTCTCTCTCTCTCTTTCTTTCCAGGACCACAGGAAGACTTCCTACTGGCATAGCTATAAATTTGAGTCATCAGCTGAGTGTCCCAGGCCAAGTCCTCCACCACTCTCTCTGTAAAACCAGTGCTCTGTGTCCCTTTTTCAAGTAGATAACACACACACACACACACACACACACACACACCTGGGAAAAGCTGGCACAGATTTACTACGTATGCTACTCTGCCCATAGTTTATGGTCGTTACTACTGGCAGGACACTCCAAAGCCAGCTACTCTAAGGATATTACAAGGGTACCCAATTATACTGAGTGAAATTAATACTAATATAAATGGTTGTGTTTAACCAATGTGCTAAGGCTTCCAAGAGCAGCCAACGTGTCACCAAATAAATATAAGTACACTCACAGTTTAAAACATTCCCTAAAAGACCAGCCACAATGAAAAGTTTAAATATATTTAACAATAAATAATAAACAAACATGAAAATAATAAATATATATTTACAATAAATACCAGAGTTTCAATCACAGGAAATATTAAAATAACAGTTGAATAGATTCACACAGATACATAAATACACTACTTAACTAATCTCACTATATTTCCTGACTGATCTCAAGAATATTCTCTTGATACTTACTAAAGCAAGGCAAGATGTAGGTGAGAGAGTCTTCTTTGTCAGGTTTCAAATCAGAGTGCTCTGAGGCTTCAATCTCATATAGTATGAAAATGTCATTTTTTGTGCTGGATTACAGACTGACATCACATACATCTGGCCATCTGACTTCTGGTTCCCATACTACTCCGCTTTACTAGATGCTGCCAGAATTTAGCACCAATGTCTTACCTTACACAACTAGAGCTTTGCTAAGATCTTTTGCACCTTCTTAATAGAAGTCATAAAGCAATTTCAAACTTTCACCTTTCTGGACTAGCAATTAGTTCACCCCAAGGACAATATGGAAGGTTTCCTAGTACAGACTTTTTATCTCTGCCTGCCTTGAGACCTGTGAGTTACAATCTTTATGACCTACATTAAGTAATTTAATTTCAGGATATTATTCTAAAACGTTAGCTGGGGCTGAGCTTAACCTCTACTCAAAGTATCCTCTGTTACAATATATAAATTTAATCAGTTGCAATAGTACAGTCTAACATACATGTATATTTTTTTGCTGTCCGGCAGGACACACTGTTGGTACATTTTTAACACAAGCAGCTTTACAAATACATTTTTAACATAAACACCTGTACAAATCAGTTTGATATACAAATGATATAAAATTCTGTACAAATCTCCAGCTAGCTATGTTGGCATATGTTACACATCTACTGCCGTACCTCTCCTGGCATAGCTGGCAATATTTCACATCTTCACACCCAATTTAAGCATAACATGGACATTTGGATAGGCAACCGTAAATTTACACTGGTGTTCCAGCTATGTCCCTCTTAGATATGGGCAGGCAGTACTAATCTTAGATTCATGCGCAAACATTGACTATATATATTTTGGTCCATAGATGAGCAATGGTATAACATGGCTAGGCTTGTAGAAGCCTTAGGACCAATAGCTTAGTAACCTCTTATGATCCAATGATCCTATATGCATTTTCCCACGATTTCTGCAGCCAATTTGGTGGACATCGGCAACCTGAGGCAATGTAGTAATTGTCTCATGTTTACTGATGACTAGACAATGTTAAATAAACTGATATGTTATGTGAGAGATGTAGTTATACAATGACACTGGGGCCAAGGCTCTTGCATATAACCACTTTTAATATCAAACAGGTTGTCATAAACACAAGCACTACACGTACCATAAACGGTATGGTCTAGACACATAGACCTACATATACTCTGGCTTTTAAATGCAATCTTCATAAACCACAAAGGCCTGCCAGATGTACTTAGAATAAGTATCCTTACCAACCTCAAAAGTACTCTAGCACAACACCTACCATGACACAAACAGCCACACATCAGTGCATCTCAACTTCTAAGCCCATATGGCAAACCACACACAACCCAATATTTTTGTCATAGGAAACTCCAAATTACATTCCACAGATCTCCCACTCATAAGGCTAAGTAAAGAGAGAATCATGGTAAATTGTCTATGAGGAGCCAGGGTCCACCATTCATGCACATACTTAGGTCATTGAAACACAGGTATCAGTATGACTCTATCATAGTCCATGTGGGTATAAATGGCCTGGGATATATCTTCCCAGACTATATGAAGACAGACTTGATGGTGTTCTTAGAGTATGTATTCCTGGCCAGTATGAGCCTAGTATTGACCAGCATTTTACCTTCTTCAAGGATGATGCTACAATATGAAGAGAAGAAAACTGAGACCTGGTGGTGGAATGAGGAAGTACAGGAGAGTATACAGAGGAAGAGGCTGGTGAAGAAGAAGTGGGATTGTCAGAGAGATGAGGAATGTAGACAGGAGTATAAGGAGATGAGGAGCATGGCAAAGCGAGAGGTGGCGAAGGCTAAGGATAAGGCATATGGAGAGTTGTATGAAAGGTTGGACACTAAAGAGGGAGAAAAGGACCTGTACCGATTGCCTAGACAGAGGGACCGAGCTGGGAAAGATGTGCAGCAGGTAAGGGTGATAAAGGATAGTGAGGGAAACATACTCACAAGTGAGGAGAGTATGTTGAGCAGATGGAAAGAGTACTTTGAGGGGCTGATAAATGAAGAGAATGAGAGCGAGAGAGAAGGCTGGATGATGTGGGGATAGTGAATTAGGAAGTGAAACAGATTAGCAAGGAGGAAGTACGGACAGCTATGAAGAGGATGAAGAATGGAAGGGCTGTTGGTCCAGATGACATACCAGTGGAAGCATGGGGGTGCTTAGGAGAAATGACAGTGGAGTTCTTAACCAGATTGTTTACTGAAATCTTGGAAAGTCAGAGGATGCCTGAGGAGTGGAGAAAAAGTGTTTTGGTACCTATTTTTAAGAATAAGGGTGATGTGCAGAGTTGTAGTAACTACAGAGGGATAAAACTGATCAGTCACAGCTTGAAGTTATGGCAAAGTATAGTGGAAGCTAGGTTAAGAAGGGAGGTGATGATTAGTGATCAGCAGTATGGTTTCATGCCGAGAAAGAGCACTACAGATGTGATGTTTGCTCTGAGACTGTTGATGGAGAAATATAGAGAAGGTCAGAAGGAGTTGCATTGTGTCTTTGTGGACTTGGAGATAACATATGATAGGGTGCCTAGAGAGCAGTTGTGGTATTGTATGAGGAAGTCAGGAGTGGCAGAGAAGTATGTTAGAGTGGTACAGGATATGTATGAGGGTAGTGTGACAGTGGTGAAGTCTGCAGTGGGAGTGACATATCCATTTAAGATGGAGGTGGGATCGGCTCTGAGCCCTTTCTTATTTGCAATGGTGATGGACAGGTTGACAAATGAGATCAGGCAGGAGGCCCCATGGACTATGATGTTTGCAGATGACATTGTGATCTGTAGTGAGAGTAGAGACCAGGTTGAGGAGACTCTGGAGAGGTGGAGATATGCTCTAGACAGGAGAGGAATGAAGGTCAGCAGGACTAAGACAGAATATGTGTTTGTGAATGAGAGGGAGGGCAGAGGAATGGTAAGGATGCAGGGAGTAGATTTGGCGAAGATGGATGAGTTTAAATACTTGGGATCAACAGTTCAGAGTAATGTTGAGTGTGGAAGAGAGTACAGGCAGGGTGGAATGGGTGGAGAAGAGTGTCAGGAGTGATTTGTGACAGACAGGTACCAGTAACAGTGAAAGGGAAGGTCTACAAGAGGGTAGTGAGACCAGCTATGTTGTATGGGTTGGGGACGGTGGCATTGACAAAAAGGCAGGAGTCAGAGCTGGATGTGGCAAAGTTAAATATGTTAAGATTTGCACTGGGTGTGACAAGGATGAACAGGATTAGGAATCAGTATATTAGAGGGTCAGCTCAGGTTGGACGGTTTGGAGACAAAGTCAGAGAGGCGAGATTGCGTTGGTTTGGACATGTGCTGAGGAGGGATGCTGGGTATATTGTTAAAAGGATGCTAAGGATGGAGCTGCTAGGTAAGAGGAAAAGAGAAAGGCCTAAGATAAGGTTTATGGACATGGTGAGAGAGGACATGCATGTGGTTGGTGTGACAGAGCAATATACAGAGGACAGGAAGAAATGGAACAGATGATCCACTGTGGCGACCCCTAATGGGAACAGCTGAAAGATAAGCAGAAGTAGGCTTAGTTTCTGGTATTTTTCGAAGAGGTTACAATATTAGTCAGCATAGGAGGAACTGATTGACAAACAATGCTGCTTTGCCAGGAACAGTGTGTCCCTATACTCTCTAGGCTTTCAAATATTGATTAAAGCCTTGTCACTCCATAGTGCCCTTTTTAGTCATTACCAACCTGATAAAACATCTGGCATAGCAACCCAACCCAAGAAAATCTAAAAGTGTTATTGCTCAGTGCCAGGAATCTAAAGAAGAAACATCATTCCCCACAAGCTTTCCTCATCCTGGACAATATCGATGTCTGTATGGTTATTGAGACATGGCTTAAAGTCAGTGACAGCACCCCAGCAGGAAAGGCTATAATACCTTTCACACATTTAGACCAGCTACTGCACAGGATGAGGCAAAAGGTGGAGGTGCCTCAATTTACAGCAAAAATAAAAACACCTCAAAGCTGGCCAAACAATATGATGAGCTTAAGCTTCTCCACATCCAAATTACCACAGGCAGTCCCAGACCATATCTTTGCAAGCTGTATGTCCCCTCTATGGCCCAAGAAATGTATAACACATACTAAAACATACTAGAGACACTCCCCATTCAACCTAACACCATATTAATTTTCGACATTAACTATCTCACAATAAACTGGGAAACATATCTGACCCAAAACATGCAGGCCCAGAGATTATTGGACTTTGTAAACACAAACACATTTATCCAGCTAACCCGTATACCAACTAAGGGTGCTAACATCCAAGATCTGGTCCTCACAAGTATAGAAGAATATTGTACACCGCTATTGTAATGTTTTCACTAGAAGGTCAGACTGTAAACCTGTCTCCTTTGAAATAAAAATAAAACATGGGATACCAGTTAACTATGGAACTTTTATGAACTAAAACTTCTACTATTATGTTTCACCACAGCAAAATGTCAGCACTGCCTCAAATCCTGTAAGCATCACTCCCTATGTTGAATTGTTCATTGAAGCCCTGTACAATCATGTCAATGGCTGCACAGAGTCAGCTGTACCTATCTGCAATAAGCACAGGACAGAAAAACATGTCACCCTGGTGGAATCCCTACATCAGTAGTTATATAACAAAATGAAGAAAATCATGGCACAAATTAAGAAGTGCAATGTCCAGCAAGGTAAAGTCTCCCTCATCAATATGAACAAGCAACCCATGGGGGCTATTCAAGTTTATCAATTCCAAATGGCCAAGGACAATCACAAGGCCTTCTTCAGTCATGTCTGCAACCTCAAACCCAATATACAAAAATGTGCCGAACTAATTGTAAATGGAGCCATCTGTACTGAGACAGAAGACATAGCAAATCGACTGGCCAACAAACTTAGCTCCAGTTTTACCCTTCTGTCCCTTAGACACCCTTCAGCAAATACTCTAAATAATAGCTGCCACAACTGTCAGCAGGGAACAGGTCTTCAATGAACTCTCCTAGGCAAAAAAAAAAACTGCATTGATGAGCCCCGATAATATCACAGGGTGCCTCCTTAATAGCATAAAACAACATATCAGCACCACTAGAATCACTATTTAACCATCACCTCTAGATAGCCTTCATGCCAAGCAAATGGAGGACTACAACTTTCATCCCTCTGTATAAGGTCAGGCCATCTATGGACCTGGGTACTACAGATCCATAAGTCTCACTACTCCCATATGCAAAGCCATGGAAAGAATTATCATGGAAATAATAAGCAATGAAATAAGACACTTTCAGAAACTGGATAAACCCTAGTTTGGTTTCATCGAGGGCAGGTTGTGCCTATTCAGCCTTGTGGACTTCCTTCAGAAGGTCACCAAAGCAATGCTCAAGGACAAAATGGTGCATATTACTTACCTTGACCTGGCCAAAACTTTCATCACAACACTTGACTCAGGCACTGTAGACAAACACTGGATAGACAGATATTCATAGGTTCATAGGTTCATACTAAGCTAACTGCCCTTGTGAGCCATTTTAAGCCTAGCCAATTATCCCTTGTGAGACTCAAACCCTGCACCTTGTGTTTGTAAGGCAAACACCTTAACCATTAGGCCACCCTCCCAACCCCTGGACAGAACCCATGAAGTTAGGATCAGGGAGTCTTCTTCCACAATGTGGCCAGTCACTAGTGGTGTCCCTCAAAGCTTGGTGCTGGAACTTATCCTTTTTGACATCTTCCTCTCAGAAGTCAAGGCCAGTGTAAAGGGTTGCTGCCTGTCCAAGTTTGCAGATGATTACAAACTAGCTGCAGTCACAGAATCCACCAAAGGCAAAAATATCCTCCAAAAATGCATGACACAGCCTAAGTGGTGACAGAGACATTGTCTAAAAATCAATACCAGGAAATACATAATAGTATGCTTTGGGAAGATTGCCACCCTCAGAAACTACCACCTTGATAATACTTCCCTAAGAGTAAACCCAGTGGTCAAGGTTTGTGAATGCATGTAGACAATAAACTGGCCTTTGACCATTATGTGTCTACACTAGTAAGGAAGTCAGTCAATGCTTTGCTGTTTTGGAAGAATCAGCTTATCATACTTGACTTTTGCTATCTGCCCCTCCCAGATAAAATCCTTCAGCTCTTTATTTGTTGCTATCCACATGCATCTAGGTCCAAGGATGCCATTTTCCAGTGTCCCTGGTCATCATCAGTCCAATAATTGTGTACAACACCCCTTTGGTATGCACCTGACTAGGCATATACAACAACTGGTGCATCCACAGAGTTTCCTAACAAAAAGAATGCTGGACATAAGCATCATGTCCTCTGCAAACCACCTCAAAGCCCTGTCACTGTACTCGGTCTCCTACAGAATGCTGATAGGCGATCTGTGCCTGGCCTTAAAAAGCATCCTCTGATCCCTCTCAGATTAACCTACTGCACAATTTCAAAACTTTTCTAAACAGATAGCATCAGAATTACCCCCTATAGGACCCAAACCTCATCTACGACATAAATAGGACATGTTGGAGGGACAGCGATGGGTCTCAGATATTGCCCCTTCTCTAGCTTAGGCTTCCCATTATGTGATGCAGAGCTCTTCCTTAACCAAATTCAAGTGCAATTTGGATCAGTGGATGGGAATAAAACATTGTTCCTGGTTTGGCACCCATGTCTCTAGTGGACAGAGGCAGCCTGTAAATGCTTGATCAATCATGCCCAAGCCTATATATACCCATTAAAATAACACTGCAGTATAAAAGCTTGACAGCTACATTTCAAAAGTATGGCTAGGCTTAAAAAGGCCCCCTGAGGTTCTTAGCCTAGTATTCGGTTATGAACCTATAAACTTATAAAAACAAATGTGCTGTTTTCAGAAATATATTGTTTAATTGGAATTAAAAATATGTATGAAAAATGTCCTTTGCTGCTATAGTGTGTATATTATCAGTGAATATTCCCAAAGAAAAGTAAATAAATAGAACTTCAGAAATGAATTTCTTAATTATTAAAGGCACTGGTAGCACGGAGCATTCATCTGATTAACAACTTCCTAGTTTCCTTTGTAATAATTAAGGGCAGATTGGATGCACAAAAACATACCTGTACAGTCAAGGTGATGGTACAAAACAATAAAAAAAAAACCCTGAATCCATCTCAGACTTCATGGGAAAACTTTAAAAGTGTAGCGATAAAACATATTCTAGCACATAAATTATTAATCAAAGATCATAAGAAAAATATAAATAATCCGAAAATATGGGAGCAAATCTTTAATATTGTGTTGGCTTAATGTTCCGAATCCAGTTATCCCCTGGAAGTACATACTTAATTTGGAAGTCAGTATTAATAAGCCTGTATATTGATACTAGATCTTTTAATACTCTTTTTCAGAATTTTATTTCAATGTATAATGATCTCATTTAACTGTTGGAAGCATTCATGTATAAAATGTATATATATATTGTAGTATTGTATTAACAATTGGAAAAATAATAAAGATTTATTATTGAAAAAAAAAAATCACAATAAAAACAATGGGTTAATAATAATAAGAAAAAAACCCATGAGAACTAAGTAAGAGAAATGTTCTATCTTTTAATCTTACACAAAAAGTAATTTTAGTCAGGCATATTTAAAATGAAGCTACATACATTGTATCTATTATGGCTTTTTTCCTTAGAGAGCAAAATCTGACATTATTTTATGTCACTGAAATTTATAGCTAGCAGTCTCTAATGCCTTTACAAAGAAAAAATATATGTGTTATAGAACCAAACTAATTCTGACTGTGGCTTTTACAAATATGTGGTTAATTGGTTATCGCATGTTAAATTGTATTATAAAAATGTTATCAGCAATTTTGAGATAGGATTAAAGCAGTAAATTAAAAATAATGTAGGCCAAATAAGACCTTTAGATTGTATTTACTGCTTCAATGCTCTGGATATTATTTATTCAGGAAACATGTTCATAAATGAAAACCTAGAATATGGTCATTATGCAACTATGGGTTTGTGGATGCAAATCCCAAGGAAAATATAGACAATAATGTAACACATCAATGAATATGTGAGGTACTTCAAATCTAATTCAGTAAATACTAAATTTAATGGCTATATCTAGACCAACTTGGATGATTCCAAAACCAGCCATGACTCTGGTTTCAATTTATGTGTTCCACATACAGTCAAAATGCATCTCCAGCTAGTGCTGTTTAATAGAACGGATCTCTAGAGAGTTTGTAGAAAGAATCTGGTACACACTTGTAATAAAAAAAAAAAAAAAAAAATTTAGTAGCTATGTTGTGAAATCTTTTGTTTTGCACAGCTTTACTACCGAATATGTGATTGTTTTTCAGTCAGATTTTTTATTTCTGTTTGGATGCAGGTGAGCAGTGAGGACAAAGTAGCATTCAGGTGTGCATGCTCCCAAGAAAGGTATAAGTACAGCCTTCTATCTACTCCCAATCCCCCCTTATGCAACATTCGGGCATGCCTGCTTCCAAGCATGGTATAAGTACAGCCTTCTATCTACTCCCAATACCCTCCTATGCAGCATTCAGGCATGCATGCTCCCAAGCAAGGTATAAGTACATTCTTCTATCTACTCCCAATACCCTCCTATGCAGCATTCAGGTGTGCATACTCCCAAGCAAGGTATAAGTACAGCCTTCTATCTACTCCCAATCCCCCCTTATGTAGCATTCAGGCGTGCATACTCCCAAGCAAGGTGTAAGTACAGCTTTCTATCTACTCCCAATCCCCCCTTATGTAGCATTCAGGCTTGCATGCTCCCAAGCAAGGTATAAGTACAGGCTTCTATCTACTCCCACTCCCCCCTTATGTAGCATTCAGGCGTGCATGCTCCCAAGCAAGGTATAAGTACAGCCTTCTATCTACTCCTACTCCCCCCTTATGTAGCATTCAGGTGTGCATACTCCCAAGCAAGGTATAAGTACAGGCGTCTATCTACTCCCAATCCCCCCTTATGCAGCATTCAGATGTGCATGCTCTCAAGCAAGGTATAAGTACAGGCTTCTATCTACTCCCAATCCCTCCTTATGTAGCATTCAAGCATGCAGGCTCCCAAGTATGGTATAAGTACAGGCTTCTATCTACTCCCAATCCCCCCTTATGTAGCTTTAAGGTATACATGCTCCCAAACAAGGTATAAGTACAGACTTCAATCTACTCCCAATCCCCGCCCCTTATGTAGCATTCAGAAATCCTATATATGCCAGTCCATTTGGTCATAACCTGGGATACCCTATGCAATTTTTCATTGTATACACTCATCCACAAACATTCTGTCATTAATTACTGTTCCCTAATTGGTACCCCTCAGTCTCCCACACTGATAGCCACCCCAGCACTATCTGTTGCATGAGTGGTATCATGCCCTATAAATTAGGATTCTTTTTAAAATCAAAGTGTCTGTTAATCATACTACTTAATGTCTCACATTGCATACATTAATCATACTACTTAATGTCTCACATTGCATACAAAGTGTCTGGTAATCATACTACTTAATGTCTCACATTGCATACAAAGTGTCTGTTAATCATACTACTTAATGTCTCACATTGCATACAAAGTGTCTGTTAATCATATTACTTAATGTCTCACATTGCATACAAAGTGTCTGTTAATCATACTACTTAATGTCTCACATTGCATAGAAAGTGTCTGGTAATCATACTACTTAATGTCTCACATTGCATACAAAGTGTCTGTTAATCATACTACTTAATATCTCACATTGCATACAAAGCTAGTACTGGATAACTGGAAATAAGAAATGGAGAACAGGCTGTGTTTCCTAATCTGTCAAGGTAAATGTGTTCAGAATCTAAATGCACCTGGGGTTAATTGTGCAGAATAGTAGCTTGCAGGTGAATAGATATACTGCATAACATAACAAGAAGCAAATCTATAGAATATTCCTTGAATAAAGCTTTTTTTAAAAGTACAATTTATACTTTGAAACATGCATTTTGACTCCAGATAACAATTGCTTGGTTCATCTGAAATGATCATCTCTCTGCTTGCTGTATAATCTGCATATCATAGCAAGCATAGATAACTTCCTAGGGAATGTATCACTAGCGAAAGAAAAAAAAAAACTTTGGTAGTCTGTAAATTATACTCTTACTTGCACCATACATGAAGGGCTTGTATTAAGACTGAATAGGTTAAAAAAAGGATCTATATTAGAACATCGAGGTTTAAAACCTTCGAATATTCTAATATCGAACCCTACGAAGTAAAAGCTTAAAATATCGAAGCAAGAGAAACCCAAAATCTTTCCTAGGGAAAGATTTTGGTTGTCCGTTTCTGTTGCTTCGGTATTTTCAGCACTGTGGTGGAAAGTTACGGGTCGGGTTCAGGTAAGTGCGCGATTGTGTGGATGTGAGGGTTAGGGTGGGTTAGGTGAGTTAGGGTTAGGGCGCGGGTTAGGGTGGGTTAGGTGAGTTAGGGTTAGGGAGCAGGTGAGGTGAGTGTGCGATAGTGACGGACCTTAGGGTTAGGGTTTGTGTTAAGGTAAGTGGATAGTTAGTGGTCTGTGTATAGTTTAGTGTAGGGTTAGTTGTAAGATTTTGTGTGTGTGTGTGTGTGTGTGTGTGTGTGTGTGTGTGTGTGTGGATTGCTGTTTATTTGGTGTGCTTGTGTTGCGTGTATTTGTTTTGGAACAGCAATTTTTTTCCCTGGGAAAAAAAAAAATCGCTGTTCTGACAGTTCGAGATTGTAAGCTTTCGCTTACATAGGGTCGGTTAATCACCGTTCGCTTCTTTAAGCGGTCAGTGATCTAATATAGAAGCAAAAAAAAGCCTGGATAGTTTTGTTACAGGACAGGTCAGTGTTTTATGTTAGGAAGTATGTAGTTAACCACATGGACTTTTCCAGAAGCAGAATAGAGGCCATATTACATACTGAAGTTAATAATATGATTAATAAACTATTCAATTTTTCTGTAGTATATTGTGGTAGGAGATATGCAACAAATCAATGCACTGCCTCTCAAAAATGCTGCAGTCTGATGATGTCCACCCCAGCCCAGGCCCTGAAAACTTGCCAATTAATTTAAACAGCAAACAACACCCCTACAAATTTGTGAATTAACTATCCCTCCTTATCTACCACCTCAAAATATATTTCTTCCCAGCTTTATATTCTTATCATTGAATGACCATCTATCCATACTATTAAAACTAGCACATCAAACCCTTCACTCCATCATTCTCGCACTTGTCTTCCAAAAAAAAAAATAATAATAATATTGTCACTATTACCCCCTATACCATTTGTAGCAAAATTATGGAACTACATGCCTGGATATCAACGTATAACCCTGATGTTCCTGATCATTACAGAAACCTACTTGACTTAGCCCTAACATTAAAGATTCTGAATTCCTCTCTCCAGGCTACAGTATTATCTGAGCTGATAGACCCCACAATTAATCAGGAGAGGTAGTCTTAATTTATCCAAGTTCATAAAACTTCTCTCCCTATTCACACAACATCCCAAAATTGCAAAATGCTGGAAAACTACTATCAATGCTAATGGTTAATAACAAAAACAGCTTCCTTCTCCCATCTCTCTTATATGGTGCACCCACTCTTACCAACTTTCAGGCTACTGTTAAAATAAGCAGGATGCCTGACATAATAAAGTTATTAAATTTGTCACCAACAAACAATGCCACAGCCAACCCTGTACTGTCCTTAAAGCTTTGAATTGGCTCGAACTGCCTCACCACTTATATTGCATGTAGCTTATCTCCACACATATTATTCATAAAGATGGTGGCTGCCCTGCTTTTAGTCCTATTCTCTGGGTCTATATTATTAGAACGAAAGATGACAACAGTGAATACAAGTTGAGCGACACCAAATGAGTGAACCGCAATAACAGCGAATGTCCGTAAGCGCGAAATTCCAAATATCAAATTCCCATAGTTGGCCAACTCCACCGCCCTTTATATACTGTCTACGCAAACAAAATAAATAATCCACACTTCACCAATATGTACACTTCACCCATATATCCCATATCCTAATCAAACGTGCACTACACACAAATGTATCTGAATATAAGCAAACAACACCCAAGTACGGGAAAAGTGTAATTTAAGTATCTATTCTGCTACACAACTGTATTACTATATATGAACTTAACTTAACCCTAATTCTAACCCTAAGGTGTAGTTTAATGTATTACTATATATGCACTAACATTAACCCGCACCCTAACCCTAACCCTAACCCTAAGGTCAGTAACTATTGCACAATTACGTTAGGGAGCTATACCGGATAAGGGAATCTCCTACTTACGTTTTACCTCATGAAACATGGTGTGGACAACTATGGCAGTTTGGTATTTTGATTTTCGTGCTTCAGGATGTTCGCTGTTCTTGCAGTTCACTCATCTAGTGTCGCTCAACATGTATTCGCTGTTGTCGTCTTTCGTTCTAATAATATAGACCCCTATTCTCCATACTTATCACCCTAACAGGCTACTTAGATCTAATGAACAGCATTGTTTTTGCATACGTAAACTCCACAAATCCTCTGTCTGAAGTCTGTACTCATACTCTGTCACTAAAAATGGAATTGCATCGCTCTACAAGTAGGATCTACCTCTAACCTCTCCAACTTCAAACTACTACTAAAAAATACCTAAATAAAACATTTGTCTGCTCCTGCTCCACCCCAGGCTGAATTAGCTCCTCCGTCCTCCTACAGCCATCATACTTTGTGTTCAGAGAGAAGGAATAATTATAGGTTCATAGGTTCATAGGTTCGTACTAGGCTATCTGCCCTAGGGCATTTATAAGCCTAGCCAGAGTGTGTGTGGCTTTCACCACCCCTTAGGATGAGAATACTACGCCCTTTTAGGGTTTAGTTTACTGTGCCTCTGTCTAGTAGTGACACAGAGATGACCCCCGGGGTAAACCTATTGATCTCCCATCCACTCGTCGAGATTTCTCTTGAATAGAGTCAGTGAGGGGCTCTGCCTAACATGGACTGGGATTCTGTTCCAGAGTGTAGGGAGCCTCTGGGTTATGAATCTGTCCCTCCAGCATGTCCTATTTATTTCTGTGTTGAGGTTTAATTCTCTTGTTCTCGTGGCTCTGATGGATTTGGATTTTCTGAGGTGGAGCATGTCCATTAATTTCGGATTGGACATGGCCTTGTACGTCAGGCACAGATCACCTCTGAGTAGGGGGTATGCGACTGAATAGAGCTGGAGTTTTTTCAGTCGGGCAGCATATGACATATGTTTAAGACCCTTTATCCTCTTGGTGAGGAACTTTTGGGGTCTTTCCAACTGCTGCAGGTGTCAGGTGAGATACATCCCAAATGGGGCATTGTACTCAATCATTGGCCTGATAAGAGAAGAGTACAGGGGCACAATGACCTCTCTTGATCTAGATGTGAAACCCTTCATGATAAGGTGGGCAATATAGAAGGTCTTCCTAACCACTTTTTCAATGTGGGTGTCAGATGAGAGGTTACTGTCAACCTGGGTCCCTAGGTCCCTGATTACCTCTTCCGTACTTAATGGATTACCACCTATGTAGTAATTTGTCGGTACCTTGTTTTTCCCAAAGGGTATGACTATACATTTTTTGGCGTTCAGCTTAAGGCCATGGCTCTGGCTCCAATTATCCGTTTCTATGAGGCCTCTCTGAAGGATGTTTGTGTCTGCTGGAGTATCAATTATGGCGCCCAGTTTGCAGTCATCTGTGAACTTTGTCAGCCACAATCCTCCTATGTTTGCCTGTACCTCGGAAAAATAAATGCTGAACAAGAGGGGTCCCAGGACTGAGCCCTGTGGGACACCGCTTGTGACTGGCTTAGAGTCTGACATAGCTCCAGCAACTCTGACCCTGTGGGTTCTGTCCTTGAGCCAGTTTGCAACCCATCTTGTGACATATGGGTTTACATTTAAGCTGGTGAGTTTGTCTATGATGCCTGAGTGGGGTATTGTGTCAAAGGCTTTTGCAAGGTCAAGGTAGGCTGTGTGAACTGCCTTACCCTCATCAATGGCCTTAGTGACTGTTTCAAAAAGTCGACCAAGTTCAAAAGGCAGGATCTGCCCTTGACAAAGCCAAATTGGGTAGGATCCAATGTCTGTAGGTCCCCAATGTCTTTGTTTATGAGTTCCATAATGATCCTCTCCATAGCTTTGCAGACCAGGCTCGTCAAGCTTATGGGGCGGTAATTTCCAGGTTCCGTAGAAGCACCGCCTTTGTGAAGTGGGACCACTGTTGCCGTACGCCACTCTTTGGGTACGTATCCTGTAGTAAGGCTGAGATTAAACAGCAGCCTTATGTGTGGGTTTAGCTCCTCTTGGAGTTCATGTAGCACACAGCCCGGGACACTGTCCGGTCCCATTGATGCTGTGTTTTTAGCTTTAGAGAGGGCGGCTCTCACCTGGGCATCTGAGATGTTAGGGAGGCTACACTCTGCTGGGATAGTTATTTCTCCTTTTGGGGGGGAGGGGGAGGAGAAATTTGCACAAAACCTGTCTGCCAGAATGTTGGCAATGTCAGTGGGTTCAGTGTATTTTGTGTCATTTTGGACTAACTCTGAGCATATCTGGGAGTTTCCACCAAGGTTTCTAACATAGCTAAAGAAGACCTTGTGATTGTCTTTTGTGTCTTTTGCGATTTTTCTCTCAAAGTTGGCCTTGGATGATTTTATGAGTGATCGTAGTTTTTTGCTAGTACTGATCAGAGATGCCTTCCCTTTTAGGGATTTTGCTCTGTCATGTAGTAGCTTCCTCCTCCTGTTGTAAAGTTTGTTTATGGCTGGGGTCCACCAGACCGGGCGCCTGCCTTTGGGGGAATGGGTCTTGGTTTTATTTGGGATTGCATGATCCATGCATTCTTGAAGGTGCCCATAGAAGGCATTTGCAAAGGATTCAGCAGTGTGGGTTGTGGTTTCCACTGGCCCAGGGGCCTTGAAGGATACCACTTCAGTCTTAAGAAGTGTGAAGTTGGCTTTTGAGAAGTTCTTCACTGTGGTCTTTTGTGCAGGGGTGGGGGATGTGAATTTCCAGTGAGATTAATTTATGGTCTGATCTTACCAAAGAGGGATATACTTCCGGTGTGGAGCATTTTGTCCCCATGTTTGTGATGATCAGGTCTAGTATATTGTCTTCTCTTGTGGGAATGGTGACTAGTTGTTCCATTGCATTTGAGTTTATGAACTCTAGGAAGCTTTGGGCTAGGGTGTTGGGGCTTGAGTAATGTTCCCAGTCTATGTTTGGGTAGTTGAAGTCTCCCAAAATGATGGTATTTGGAGAGACATTCATACTCTCCAGTGTCTTCAGGAAGGCTGTGTGGGGTTCCTGAGTTTGAGAGGGTGGTCTGTAGCATGCTACAAACTGTACGGCAGTTTTGCCTATGGTTAGTTGCACCTGGATAGTCTCCGATGCTTCGTGCGTTACCACTAACCTGGAGGTGTGGGTATCTTTGATGAAAATGGATACTCCCCCTCCTTTTGTGGTTCGGTCCAAGTTTTGGGGCCAGAAAGCATGATATGAGGTAAAACCTGATAGTGCTGGGGTGCTCTCAGGAGCCTTGAACCAGGTTTCAGTCACTGCACAGACATCGATGTTCTCCATACTGAGGAGGGCTTCGAGGGCATGCATCTTGAGGTTTAGACTTCTGGCATTGAGCAGCATTACCCTTAGTTTTTTCCACTTGTGTTTTCTAGGAGGTAGGTTTGTCATTTGAGCCTTGCCTAAAAAGGCACTATGGGGGTGGCAGGTGCCTTGGCCAATATCCGGTAGCCCAGGGGTGACAGGTGCAAGCCATCCCTTGCAAAGCAGCGTGGCTTGTCAAGCATGTCATCCCAAGCAGACAGACATTGGATCCCCTTAGAATGACACCAGTAATTAAGCCAATTGTTAAAACTGATCATTTTGTCTTTGTACTGTGGCATCATTCTTGGTGAGGGTAAGATGCTGCTCAGGGTCAGGGTCATACCGGCCTGGGCTACATAATCAGAGAGCTCCTCTATGTCTCTTTTCATGTAGTCCAGGGAGGTACGTCTCAGGTCGTTCACACCGGCATGTACAATGACTGAGTCATATTTGTACTTGCTGTGGAGTGACCTGAGTGCTTGTGTTATGTGGCGGATTCTAGCTCCTGACAGGCAGCTTACTGTGACCTTTTCCTTGTTCAGTCTGGTGAGCGGGATGTCAGTGTGTCTGACTATGGAGTCACCTATTACAAGTGTGTCTGGCACGTTGTTTGGCCTTCAGGGCTGTGACTGTTTAGCACACTGACTTTGTGAACTATGTGTTGCATGTGCTATGTCTTGAGGTGGTGGTTGCTTGGGTGTCTGCTTTGGAGGCCTCTGTTGTTTTGGTAGATTTTTAATCAGCGCCTCCGAGTATGTTTTTGTGTGTTTATGTGTTTGGTTTGCAGTTGTGATAGTTCTATGTGAGACTTGGTTTGTGGTGTGCGTGGTTACCTTCTCCTCCTGACTGGTCTTGCCAGTACTGAATTGAGAGAGCTCAGCCTCCAGTTTGGCTATATAGTTGCATCTCTCACATATATTTGTATTTGTTGGGAGGAGGAGAGGGTTGTCTGTGTACATGAGGCAATTGTAACATTGCCTCAAGATTCCCAGATTCACCAACTGAACAGGAGAGGACGCCAGCAACTGACCCTTCGACATACTAGAAATAGTGAAAAAGATTGCTGTGTAACTGAGTCAGAAAGGACCTATAGGGAAATGGGTACTCAACAGAATTTAGGTGAATGAAGTACTTTCTTTTGTTAATCTGGAAAGTCTATTTATTACACAAAGATCAAATTGTGTTTATTACACAAAGATCAAATATATTTCTGCCTAGGCTATATTATCTAGTCATCTCTGTTCCAAAGGGTGTACTTAAGTGTGTTTAATGCCATCTCTATGAACTACAAATTGTGAATACTTTATCTATTGACAATGTTCTTTTTCAGCTATTTGCACTATACCTGTATAGGTTTACATTGTATGACTGAAGTTGAATTTGTACTTGGTTAATATGTCATTCTTTTGTATTAGACTTTGTAATAACTTTATGTGTCAATGTGGAGCTTTTTTCCCCCTGGGCATCTGCCTAAAATGGGATATTATCTCATTCAGACTTTCCAGATTAACAAAGGATAAAGTAACTAAATAAACAACAGATGGTACAGGACATCACTGTTGCACACTAGCAAACACACCATTTCTGAGAAAGGTCAGTCACAGCAGCACTACATAGTGATAACAGAATTAAAGAGCTTATTGATACATTGTATCTCCTAAGGTACAAACTGTTACATATTAGGTCTGACGCGGGTGCTTATTACTGCATTATATCTGCATGATGCTAAGAGACTGCAATGTAAAAGGAAGATGTTGTGAACCAAAGATAAAACACAACTTGGTTTGCATCATTTGCATCTCATAGGACTCATTTTTTATTACGTCATGTCACAAGCTCTCAGCAAGATGTCTAATACTTTGAATAAAAAATACACAGACACCAGTCCTGATTTAAAATGCGTAATAGAAGGCAGATTCAGTTACTCGCACAAAACAGATATCATGATTATAGTCAATGCAAAATGCCTGGCAGTGTTGCATATAGAAAAAAGTCAAGGAATGCAAAGGCTTAATAAGAACATCATTTCAATACACCAGAATATTAATGCAGGATCATTTCTTCATGATTGGGACTTTTTAAAAGCTCCATATCGTCTGCTTTGGTATCTCGATTCTACTGCTAAAACAATCATCCAGAGGATTACAACAAAGCCGAGACCAAGCCTGATGGTATTCATAACTGTATAGTCAGTATCTGAAAAAGGAAAATACAATGATAGTAATAAATAAATGTTATTTTCCTGCTACTTTCACACATCCAGAATAAGTATATAGACTGTTTACAAGTGTTATAAACAAATAACAAGTCATGAAAGAAATAGCTAGTTATGGGTCAGCCTAATATGTGTTGTGTTATGTAATAACTAAATGAAAAACAGATAGTGGAGAAAGGCATTATCAAAACTGGATGAGCCTCAGGCATCACACTAAAGATTTATAAGTTGAGAATAAAATACTCCAGGTATAAATTTTCATATGGTTTCTGCTCCTGCATGTCTGCGTAGTGACATCTGCATTCTTTCTCTGAGTCCCCCACCCCATATTGTTTGAAAATCGGCAGACGGTCTGCCTATCTAGGCCCTGGAATTCTTACTCATCTAAATGCCAGGTGCTCTACACATCACTGCTCCTGTCAGTGATCTGGTAGCCTGAATGTTCTTTGGGGTTTCTCATTCACAAAAGGTCATCAAATGAGTGTGCTTGAGGCCTAAGCACCACTATTATCTCAAAAGCTGCCCTTGCCCAGCTGGTCACTTGCAACAACATCCAATCTTCTATCATGCCTTATGGATCACAACATTTCTGCTGAAGATTAGAAACTAGACATTGCTTACTGTGACATTTTTACAGCAGTGTGAAAACTCAACCATGTCTGTGATCCAGGACCACCTGCTTACTTATCTGAAAGTTTGTACAGTTTGTTGGAATTGCAATACTATGGATGAATGATATACTGAGTCATACTATAGAACAGGGGTGTAGCTAGTGTTAGTGATGTAATAGGTAGCACACCTGCATTTAACGCAGAAGACTGTGGGTTCTATTCCCACACCAAGAAGATCAAATGCTGACACTGTAATGCAGCATCGAGGGGGGTACTCCTGATTGTGCCGTCCTTCGGATGAGATGTTAAACCAAAGCCCCATCTGGTTGAGTTGGTGGTAGCTCAGGTGGATGTAAAAGATTCCATGGCACCTGCTGAAAAGAGTAGGGGAAGTTCCCCAATATCATGGCTAAATTTCCCCTAGTAGTATAAACCAAATTGGGGACTTATCTGGTCAATAAAAGATAGATAAAATAAATAGTACAGGATCTAATGGGACATTGTTCTGGATGGCTCCTCAACCCACAGCTGAGGGGTGCCAGACCAGGGAATGTCATCAGGTACTAGATGAGCCAGCTATGGCTATGCTGCAGAAAAAATACTCATTTTAGTAATCCTTTAAACTATGAATTTTGGAGGTGTAGAAGTAGAGACAGAGGCATTCCTTAGCATAATCTGTTTTATATTTCTGTGCTTACCTCAGGCAGTGGGATGTAACCTATACTTTTGCTGCTGTCTGTTAGCAAATTCTGTGAATGTTACAAAATTCCAAGCTATAGATACTTTCAGAAAAGCATCATTTCAGCATACAATGCAAAATAATGGCATAACCCGTAATGACAACAAATCCTAATGACAGCACTTACACTTTCCTCCTTTAACAATACCAGAACTGTTGCGAGTCCATTTTGATGGGTTTTCCGTATAACATAGACAACTGAAGTTACTGCCAGTAGGTAGGTCAGCGACATGAAAGGAAACACGATCAGTACTATTATACTCTGGAAAGGCATCTCGTATTTGCTGACCATTTTGATACAAAATGCACATCTGGTATTGGTAGCTTCTGTTTTTACTGGCACATACAATCTTAGCCTCATTTTCAACCAATTGTATTTCTGGCTCATCCACCTGATCTGTAGGGATAAAAAAAAAGACTGTTAGCAAACTTCATCAGTAAGTTGTAAGATAAATAATGAGATACAGATATTATACCGCGGGGATTTTTAAATAATGTCCCTAGTCTGTTAAACATGCTATTAAGACACCAAAATATGCCAGACTCTGCCAATTCACTCAGTGGGCTAACTGACCTGATCAACACTTTAATTATGTAAGGGTTTCCTCTGTCCTTAAAATATGAAAGTAGTGAAATGTTATCATTTGAAATGCATTTGTGTAATACTTTTAAAGATAAAAAGCTGCAGGTATGCAGTAATAGGTATAGTACTGTCATGCAATGTGCTTCTTGCGTGGTGAAGGATCACAGACACTGAAACTATAGTTCCCATGAATACCAAGAAACTGCAGACTTATGGGAACTTATAAGTGCCACTGCATACAGTGGATGCTTAAGACTTCTAGTAAAACATATAGAATCTTCTTCAAGCAGACCTTGGCAAAAGCTGTTATATGAGATACTACCTCACTAAACTCTAACCCACTACTTCATTTTTTAAATGTATGCCTGCATTTCTGGGTATGCTAGAACTACTGTTGGCAGAGATTATACATATATATATATATATATATATATATATATATATATATATATATATATATATATATATATATACATATGCACACACACACACACACACACACACACACACACACACACACACACACACACTATATATATATATTTATAAAATATAGACTAAACAATGAGAAACTAGAACAATGTACAGTAAAGTCACCCAGATTGGTCCAATAATAGTAGTAGAAGCAACAGAACTAATAAAAAAGAATTTTCAAGCATATTTAAATATGTTACCCATACACATGTAACAACGTATGAATGGTAGAAAGAGATAGGTCTGGGTACAACAAAAGTGCTAAGAAAACCACTCATGGCAAAGTATAAACAATTGAATCAATACTGATCTCACTGCACACACACACACACACACACTATATATATATATATATATATATATATATATATATATATATATATATATATATATATATATATATATATATATATATATATATATATATATATATATATATATATATATATATATATATATACACATATATATGTATAGACAGATATACATATAGACATATATATGAAGATTATGAGATATTGATATATATATATAGTCATTTCTTTGGTATATGTTCGTAGGTGCTTACTGGGTTAATGACCACAAGGGCCTTTTTAAGCATAGCCATGAAT
This sequence comes from Protopterus annectens, assembly GCF_019279795.1. Taxonomy (NCBI): domain Eukaryota; kingdom Metazoa; phylum Chordata; order Ceratodontiformes; family Protopteridae; genus Protopterus; species Protopterus annectens. The sequence continues at coordinate 1,117,402,278 of NC_056728.1, forward strand.
CCAAAAGCTCTGACAAGTTCTGATACCCTTGATGAGTGTAAGCAGGGGCTTCGGAGATGAAACATTTACAAGCTAGAACCTGGGAGATGAACCATTTACAAACTGCCTGTGTCCATTAGAGACATGGGGTCCAAAAGAGGGATGAATTTCCTGATCCCCATCCCGTTGTCCAAGATGAACTTGAATTGGGTTAGGGAGGAACTCTGCTTCACATGGGTGGAGAGCCTGTTCCAAAGACGGATAATCTCTGGGATATCTGTCTCTCCAGCAGGTCCTATTTTTATCACAGTCAATGTTCAAGTCCTTAGAATGGGTAATTCGGGTGCTGTTTATTTTACAGATATGCAGGAGGTCCATCAGAATGGGGTCTGACAATGCCCTGCTTGTCAGGCATAGATCTCCACTCAAAAGCCTGTAGGAGACAGAATACAGGGATAGAAGCTTGAGGCGGTCTGCATAGCATATTTTACTTAAGCTCTGTATTATTTTAGTGAGGAATTATTTGTGTGTTCCATTTGTTGGATATGCCTGGTTAGGTACATACCAAAGGAGGCATTGTACTCAATGACAGGTCTGATGAATGCTAATACAGAGGAACAATTATTTCCTTGCACTTAGATGCCATACGTTTCTTTACAAGTTGCACAGAAGGATTTCCTCACTACTGTAGACACGTGATGGTCAAAGACAAGATTACTATCTAAGTGTGTCCCTAAGTCACTGACTACACTTGTATATTTGTAAAGACATCTAAGGCAGTGAGAAGGCTCACTAAATCAGTACTAAATACAAAAGGTAAATCAGTTCCAATTTTCGATTTTCCTACCCGATTACAATCTCCTTCCAAATGCATTATCAGCTTAACTAAAATCAGAATGCTTGTTATCTTGGAATATACAGCCATACTAGTCTTGGTTAAAGATGAAATAGCACTTCTTTACTGTGTCATGTTTTCTATACAGTGTGATTTATTTAGTTTGGTAGTTAAATATTTGCTTGTTTATTTATTTATCTGCAAAAATAATTTAAGAATCTATGGCAGGTATTATAATTTAATTATATACAGTAAGCTTACTAAAAGTCCTAAGAATAGTCCAAAGCTGAACAGGATAGTTGATCACACTTTTCCACTGCACAGACAATGCAATATTCTTACATTAATATCTATTTCATTATCATTTTTACATGACTTTTATTCTAAGTACAATGTTGTTAAAGACTCTGTAAACTGCTGTTTGGACTCTCTTTTTCTGAATTGTTCACGTAACTCAACCCAAAACAGCTCGGTCTTCACTGCTCCACATCAGAGCTGTTAAAAGTCATATTCCAACAAAATCAAATTGAAGCACCTGGGCCAAGTAGCCTGATTACATAAACATTACCAGAAAATGGAGGAAAATCTAGAAAGCCTACGATTATTCTGGCAAGCGTAAGGAATTTTTGTAACAACCACATGTTGATCAATATTTGATGCATGAATAATTGATTTTTATAACCATAATACTGATCTCACTGCACACACACACACACACACTATATATATATATATATATATATATATATATATATATATATATATATATATATATATATAAAATATATATATATATATATATATATATATATAAAACAATATATATATATATATGGTTCTACCTGACATAATCGAAACCACACAACACCGACAACCACATCACCGACACCACATATTCGACAGTCCATAAACACGAAACCACACATAACCGACAACGAAATAACCGACGGTACACAAACACGAAACCCCATACAAAACAAAACACATCCCCATTCCACAAACCACACACACAACACAAGCACACCAAAATCCTTACAAGCCCACACTAAACCTTACCCTAACCCTAAGGTCCGTCACTATCGCACACTTACCTACCCGCTCCTAACCTAACTCACTTAACCCGCCCTATCGCCTTCCCTAACCCTAACTCACTTAACCCGCCCCTATCGCCCTAACCCTAACTCACTTAACCCACCCTATCGCTCCTAACCTAACTCACTTAACCCACCCCTATCGCTCCCTAACCCTAACTCACTTAACCCACCCCTATCCCCACAGACCGTCAATCTCCACACTTACCTGCTCGCACCCCTAACGTCCGTCACTACCGCATACTCACACAGCCTTTCCCATGTCGGCATCCTCGGCGTTGGTGTTGTCATCCGTCGTGGTCGGTCTTCTGCATTGTCGATGTTCTGCAACCCGCGATTCGGCCGGTCTTCTTCGCTTCGATCTTCTGGAGCTCCGGATTCCGATGTCGGTCTTCTCAGCTGTCGACGAAGTCAGGTAGAACCATATATATATATATATATATATATATATATATATATATACATATATACATATATATGTATAGACAGATATACATATAGACATATATATATATATATATATATATATATATATATATATATATATATATATATTTATGAAGATTATGAGATATTGGTATATATAGTCATTTCTTTGGTATATGTTCGTAGGTGTTTACTGGGTTAATGACCACAAGGGCCTTTTTAAGCATAGCCATGAATCCAAAAGCTCTGACAAGTTCTGATACCCTTGATGAGTGTAAGCAGGGGCTTCGGAGATGAAACATTTGTTAGATTTTATGAATATAAATCTGAAATTAATTATGTTGTAAATATGCTGAAAGAAAAGGCTTGCTTAAATGCAGAAACAAAGTTTAAGTAAAATGTGATCAGCAGTCATACTAAATGACCATGGCTTGGAAAAGGAATCTGCTGAATGGACATTATTCCCTTACAGACTCAAAGCAGGATATGTATGCAAGAACAAAAATGCAAAATCTGCTTTTAAAGAACAATGACATGTTTTTCTGCATGGAAAATCAGGATATGACATAAGAACAGATGTACTTTTATACAAAGATCCAAATAAAATACAGGATGTTCACACTGTCAGAAAAGCTGATCTCTGACAATGTGTTTTCTCAAAATATGTTTTTCTTCATAAAAAACAGGATATGCTTATCAGCATTGACATAAGAACACATGTTTCTATACACAGATTCAAACAGAATACAGGACAATGTGTTTCCTCAAAAATATGTTTTTCTACATGGACATCAGGACACTGTTACAGGATATTCACACTGTCAGAAAAGCTGGTCTCTTACAAGACATTGTTAAACAAGGAAGTTTAGTATTGCTTCTACAGGATAAGCAATTCTCCAAAATATGTTTAAAAAGAGTATATAAAGAGCTGTATAAATCCAGTTGTTTAGGGATATGGTAGGAACACATTTGGTGTTCTGAGGTAAATGTTATATCTCTCACATCATCTGTACTATATGAGAAGTAAAGTTGGAACAGTACTTTTAAGCTGCAACGTTTGTCCAGTTTTATTTATTATAAAAGTTATTGGTTACTGCTCTTAAAGACAAGTGCTGCAAAGTATATTCTCTCATCAGTGTATATTCTGCAAGTTTCTGTATGCAACAGACTGTGAATGCAAATATAATCAGACTTTGAATTTTAGCAAGAATCCAGCCAGCAAGACTGAGTGTCTTAAGAACACTGCAGATCCATCACACCAAGCAAGAAGCAAGTAAGAGCCATATAATATTTTTTCAATGGCGAGGCAGCTGAGTGACTAGCACCATATAATTTTTTCAATGGCAAGCTAGTCTGCATTTGAACCTACAATCTGCATTCAAACACAGGAGGAGTGATGGTAAGCCCTGCAGAGGGTCACTTCAGTTAAATTGCAGTAACTAACATTTGTACGTATGTGTCAATTCTGAACAGAAGTATTCCAGTTTATGCAGCTTGCAGTAGTAAAGTTTTTTAGACGTCTACAATCCGGAGTGAGACTAGTTCAAGAAATTCGCAGTGCCATAAATTCTTCAAGAAAAGGGGGATATCCACTAGCCCATCAGTCCACTGCCTGTTGTGCTTTCCCAGCTTCTCAAGTGACTTTGAAAAATTTCCAGCCATTTGCAATAGCAGCCTGATCACCTGTTTTCTTGCTAACTGGTAAGACTTTTCTGTGTCACATATTTAGTGTGGATGGTGTTAAAACAGTTTGTATATTCTTAAGAGAGTTTTATATTCTTAAGACAGTTTGTATATTCATATATAGTTTCTGTATTCCTAGACAGGTTGTATATTACTAGATAGTATGGATATTATTTATAATTCATGCAGGAGTAAACCAAACTTTAGTAAATTGCTATGTTGGTATACACAGCACATTAGTAAATGTAAACCCTTATTAGGGCAGGTTGATAGTAAGGCATTATGCAAATGTATTACAATATTTGACTGGTATCTCAAAGAAAATCATGTGAAATATGACAAATGTTTATTGTGTGATTCAACAAAAACTGCATTTTGTGTATTATGTCATGAAATAATATTGCATCATATTGCTAAAAAAATAGACTGTAAAGACAGATCTGAAGAATTAACTAAGGGTAAAGTGTTTCCATTACATTCTGATGTTGAACAGTTATGTCCTGTCACCACATGTGAGTCAAATCATTTACTGATAGAACCCCTAGTACATTTTGTTACAAAGGAATGTAGTAAACTTCTAAAAGACAGACACAATGAGTTCAGGAAGCTTAGACAAGTTATACATATATCTTTTCAAAAATACATAGGAGTTTCAGATTCAGCAGAACAGGCTCCTGAGACATATCAAGCAGACTATAAGGAAATTTAACAGAAGTTGCAGGATAAAGGAAATAAATTAGCTGAACTGACAGAGACTGGGAACTTCCTGCATACACAGCTAATCTGTGCAAAAGAAATATATTTTATAATATGTTTATGTTTTGAAAATGGTTAAACATACATGGTAGGATGGTAGGATCTGATGTCTGGACAAATCATTCTTAAATGTTTTACTTTCATTCAGTTAAAGCAAGACATCTATCAGTACTGCAGTAAAGTAAAGCATAGGAATGCCATTCATTAGCATAGTCAAAAAGGTAAAACAAAACTGTTCTAGTGTATAAAAATTAAATAAAAATAGTTAATAAGAATAAAGATTTAAAGTCACAAGACTGACATGCTTGTATAAAGATATACATATACAAGACAGACATGCATGTGTGTTCTTTTCATCTAGAGTACATCTGTTACAATACACAAGAATAACAGGCAGACAACAGCAAATATAAATATAAATGTGTTGGTTAAGCTAATATCTATTTTGTTTTTTACAATTTGTTTATAATTATGTAGTAACACCAAACAGTTAAAGTTCTGAATTTTAAAAATAAATAAAATCACAGATGGTATTAGTCAAACAGTTTTTGTAAAATTAATGGCAGGACAGTTAAATAGTTAAATAAATAATAATAAAAAAAATACTGAAATCCATGTAAGGTAATTGTAAAATGATGTCTATTTATGTTGTATAAATGCATAGTTATGCAAATCACAATCACATTAAAGGAAAAATGCCAAAAGAATTAACTATAGTTTACAGAGTATGAAATGTGAGCTCAGACCTTCCTAGACTGAATGAATAGTTACAGGAAATGCTGGAAAGATAAGATAAACAACAAGACTGATTGCCAGATAAGTAGCTTGAGTTTTTCTAAAGCATCATTGTTATTTTAACATAATTGTTAAAATGTTTACAGGCAACACTATTTGGTAATTGTAATAAAATGCCACAATTGTGTATAGATGTCACTGATAATCTGTTTGCAAGTAAATGTTAAAAGGACAAAAAAAAAAACTCAGTTGTATCAAGTACAGCCAGCAAATGGGCTATAGTATATATACAGTTCAAATCAATTGTGCAGGAGAATGTAAATGCCTACTAGTGGTAGTAAACAGCAAAAGCTTTATAAAAAGTTATCAAGTCAGACAAAAGTTCATAATTTAATAAAATAAATGTATAACCATAGTGTTAGGCTAACATACATTCTATTTTCACAGCATAGGGCAGGTAAACAGTGCTGAAGTACTACAGGGGGAGGGGTACTTTCTCAGTTTTACACTGACTGTATAAGAGGGAGGGGCACTTTCTCAGTTTTACACTGACTGTATAAACAGACTGACAAGGGTCTGAAATAAAGCTACATAAAAATAAATAATAAGGGTCTAAAATAAAGCTACAGGAAAAAAATATATATATATTTCATTCATTCTTGACAATACTCTTTTAGGTAGAGGGAAAAACAGGTATTAGTGTATTAGAAATACTGGTAAACTGGATTAAACCTGACAGGATAAGATATTTTACAAGTTGTTAATAGCTATCATAATGGTTATTATTTTATTGTTTAGAAAAAACAAGAGATGATTTAAAATTGCTTTATTAAAGCTGTACAAGAGAGAATAAAGATATGCAAAAATGCATAAATGTTTCTAATAGCAAGAATGGTCACTATTTTTAATATGTTTTTGGCAAGAATATTTTTAATTGCTGAGTATGTAGTTTAAAATAACAGGACATATGGATATGGTATCAGTTCCACTAGATATTTCTAAAGAGACAAACATTTTCCAAGATTTTGCTTAATATTAATGTGATTAAATTTGTAAGATTAGACTAAATGTACTTTATAGTCATTGTATGCAGAAGAATTCAGTACAAATGATAGTCTTTGTATGTACAAATGCAGAAGAATTCAGTACAAATGAGATTAATGTCTAGTAATAAATATGTGTGAAAAACCATATTTAATAAAAAGTGGGTCCAGTATACCTAGTAAATTGAAATGCATAAATAGCAAACAATCTGTGTAAATACATACTGTACGGGATACATCGTAATAAGTTCAAAAGTAATTTGTCAAGTTGTAATATCATTGGTTTTACCCCAGTAAAATAACTGCTTTCAAATATTTATTATCTAAGCCCAGTTCAGTACTTTATCAAGATGTTAATGGGCAGTTCAAAGACATGACCACAATGTTATGGTTAAAATGACATTGAAATTGTGTGTTTTCAGCAGTGTATAAATGCTTGCAGTAGCACATGGTTACTGTCTCTTTAGTTAATTCAACAGTTGCAAAGAGTTAATGAAACCGTTCTAAGTCATAAATGAAATTCTATGATTGCAAAAGAATAAATTGATCAAGTTAAAAAAATAAATAAATAATAACATTAAAGCAGACACAGCTCATAACTGATAAAATATTTTCACAGAATGGTCTGCAAAGAAAAAGTTGTTAAATACATTCAGTTTTGGTAGTAATACTTTAATATCATTGTATTAACTATGTAAAATTGCATTTTGATTTGTTGTATCAAACTAAAGGTTTGTTTCTTAATGTATTTTCTATATAAAATGTTTTGAGTATGTTTAAAAACAGAGGGAATTGTTAGATTTTATGAATATAAATCTGAAATTAATTATGTTGTAAATATGCTGAAAGAAAAGGCTTGCTTAAATGCAGAAACAAAGTTTAAGTAAAATGTGATCAGCAGTCATACTAAATGACCATGGCTTGGAAAAGGAATCTGCTGAATGGACATTATTCCCTTACAGACTCAAAGCAGGATATGTATGCAAGAACAAAATGCAAAATCTGCTTTTAAAGAACAATGACATGTTTTTCTGCATGGAAAATCAGGATATGACATAAGAACAGATGTACTTTTATACAAAGATCCAAATAAAATACAGGATGTTCACACTGTCAGAAAAGCTGATCTCTGACAATGTGTTTTCTCAAAAATATGTTTTCTTCATAAAAACAGGATATGCTTATCAGCATTGACATAAGAACACATGTTTCTATACACAGATTCAAATAGAATACAGGACAATGTGTTTCCTCAAAAATATGTTTTTCTACATGGACATCAGGACACTGTTACAGGATATTCACACTGTCAGAAAAGCTGGTCTCTTACAAGACATTGTTAAACAAGGAAGTTTAGTATTGCTTCTACAGGATAAGCAATTCTCCAAAATATGTTTAAAAAGAGTATATAAAGAGCTGTATAAATCCAGTTGTTTAGGGATATGGTAGGAACACATTTGGTGTTCTGAGGTAAATGTTATATCTCTCACATCATCTGTACTATATGAGAAGTAAAGTTGGAACAGTACTTTTAAGCTGCAACGTTTGTCCAGTTTTATTTATTATAAAAGTTATTGGTTACTGCTCTTAAAGACAAGTGCTGCAAAGTATATTCTCTCATCAGTGTATATTCTGCAAGTTTCTGTATGCAACAGACTGTGAATGCAAATATAATCAGACTTTGAATTTTAGCAAGAATCCAGCCAGCAAGACTGAGTGTCTTAAGAACACTGCAGATCCATCACACCAAGCAAGAAGCAAGTAAGAGCTATATAATATTTTTTCAACATTTACAAGCTAGAACCTGGGAGATGAACCATTTACAAATTGTCTGTGTCCATTAGAGACATGGGGTCCAAAAGAGGGATGAATTTCCTGTTCCCCATCCAATTGTCCAAGATGAACTTGAATTGGGTTAGGGAGGAACTCTGCTTCACATGGGTGGAGAGCCTGTTCCAAAGACGGATAATCTCTGGGATATCTGTCTCTCCAGCAGGTCCTATTTTTATCACAGTCAATGTTCAAGTCCTTAGAATGGGTAATTCTGGTGCTGTTTATTTTACAGATATGCAGGAGGTCCATCAGAATGGGGTCTGACAATGCCCTGCTTATCAGGCATAGATCTCCACTCAAAAGCCTGTAGGAGACAGAATACAGGGATAGAAGCTTGAGGCGGTCTGCATAGCATATTTTACTTAAGCTCTGTATTATTTTAGTGAGGAATTCTTTGTGTGTTCCATTTGTTGGATATGCCTGGTTAGGTACATACCAAAGGAGGCATTGTACTCAATGTTAGGTCTGATGAAGGTTAATACAGAGGAACAATTATTTCCTTGCACTTAGATGCCATACGTTTCTTTACAAGTTGCACAGAAGCATTTCCTCACTACTGTAGACACGTGATGGTCAAAGGCTAGATTACTATCTAAGTGTGTCCCTAAGTCGCTGACTACACTTGTATATTTGTAAAGACATCTAAGGCAGTGAGAAGGCTCACTAAATCAGTACTAAATACAAAAGGTAAATCAGTTCCAATTTTCGATTTTCCTTCCCGATTACAATCTCCTTCCAAATGCATTATCAGCTTAACTAAAATCAGAATGCTTGTTATCTTGGAATATACAGCCATACTAGTCTTGGTTAAAGATGAAATAGCACTTCTTCTTTACTGTGTCACGTTTTCTATACAGTGTGATTTATTTAATTAGGTAGTTAAATATTTGCTTATTTATTTATTTATCTGCAAAAATAATTTAAGAATCTATGGCAGGTATTATAATTTAATTATATACAGTAAGCTTACTAAAAGTCCTAAGAATAGTCCAAAGCTGAACAGGATAGTTGATCACACTTTTCCACTGCACAGACAATGCAATATTCTTACATTAATATCTATTTCATTATCATTTTTACATGACTTTTATTCTAAGTACAGTGTTGTTACAGACTCTGTAAACTGCTGTTTGGACTCTCTTTTTCTGAATTGTTCACGTAACTCAACCCAAAACAGCTCGGTCTTCACTGCTCCACATCAGAGCTGTTAAAAGTCACATTCCAACAAAATAAAATTGAAGCACCTGGGCCAAGTAGCCTGATTACATAAACATGACCAGAAAATGGAGGAAAATCTAGAAAGCCTACGATTATTCTGGCAAGCGTAAGGAATTTTTGTAACAACCACATGTTGATCAATATTTGATGCATGAATAATTGATTTTTATAACCATAAGGTGTAATTTTTGAATGTCATGCTCAAAAGATAAAAATGTTATTCATAGCAGCTCAAGATAACAAACCACATACATTTTGGTTTACAATCTCAAGGAAAAAAGTAGGAGATACAGAACAAGTAGTTTCTGAAGTACAGAAAAAGAAATAGATGTGCATCTTGTTACCAGTAATAATGATGTAGTTATAGCTAGTGGCCTGCTTCATGAAAGGCACAACAAGGTGTTTTTGCATTGGGATCATACAAATGCTACAACATATGGGAGGCTGAACCTCAGAGAGCTATTGATAATGAAGACGCTTTGATTACAGGGTATCACCCATTACTAACAGTCAAGAAAGGAGAAACAAGTTAATTAATATAGTCAAAAAAAAATAAAGCACAAAAGTAAAACTAATTATTGAATTAGCTACGCCGAGCAACTATAGTGTCCTGTGTTCTGTGAGACATGAAGTTACAAAATATAGACTATGCAATGAGAAACTAGAACAATGTACAGTAAAGACACCAAGCTTGGTACAATAATAGCAGTTGAAGCAACAGAGGTAATAAAAAGAATTTCCAAACCCACTTAAATATGATATGAATATACATGTAACAGCATATGAACAGTAGAAAGAGATAAGTCTGGCTACAACACAAGTTCTGAGAAAACCACTTATGGCAAAGTATAAATGACTGAATCAATACTGATCTCATCAGGATTAATACTAGCCTGATTTAGGAAAGGGATCCATTCCCCTCACAGTATCAAAAACCCAAAACAGTGGCAAAGTATAAACGACTGAATCAATATTGATCTCATCAGCATTAATACTAGCCTGACTTAGGAAAGGGATCAATTCCTGTCACAAAGTATAAACAACTGAATCAATACTGATCTCATCAGTATTAACACTAGCCTGACTTAGGAAAGGGATCCATTTCTGTCACAGTATTACAAACCTAAAACAGAAAGAATTACAGATTATGTTTTAGTTCTACTGTAATTATAACACTATAAAGACATATTCTGGTCTTAAGCATTGTACTGCTGCCCTGAGCAGAAATCATATGCTCACATGAGGTACCTAGTGGAAACTGAATCAATCCATCTTGGCAGCTTAGGTATGTTCTAATGGACATGCAAACATGTTGGCTCAGACTAATATTAAAGGTTTATATCTCCAAAAAAATACATTTTCTAGTAAAGGTTTTGACAACAAATTTGGATCTTCAGTTATAACTGCAGTTTCATCACAGGGGTGTTTAGAAAGTACAGTTGTGTACATTTACCATAAATGTAGATGCTCGAGTGTATTCACTGTTGCAGTCATTACACTTGGGTTATCCTGCTGGCAGGCTACCCTCAGTCGGCCTGAATTCCAAAATCTAGGTCCGGCGTTGGTTGCTGTTGCCTCTTCCCTAACGTCAGTGCGCCAGGGGTATAAAAAATGCAGCCGACACCATTTTCTTCAGTTTTTTTTGCCCCAGATGTCAGGTACCCACAAATGGGTAGCCTAAAAATATGCCAATAAAAAATGCATGCACCAAGATATATTATACCATCATCTACAAGCAAATACACCACATAGGTTGTATAGATTTAGAAAAGTGCAGATAAGTTCCAGCAAAGAGATGGGAGATGGTGGGTGGGTAACCTGGACTGCAGCAGTGAATACACACGAACATCTACATTTATGGTAAGTGTACACAATTGTACTATGTTCTTCATGTTTCACTGTTGCATTCATTATATTTGGGTTGAATCCCAAAGGTATAGTTGGAAAGCTGGAGCTAAGTAGCATTAGGAGCAGCTATGAGGCCCTGCAGAACTGCAGTGGAAAAGCCTGCCCTGGATTTAGAGTAGAGTGGTAAATGATAGTGCTTTGTAAAGGTGTGCACTGAACTCCAGGTAGCAGCCTCTAAAATGTCTTTGGTTGGTACTCCCCTGAAGAAGGCTGCTGAAGTGGCTGCTGCTCTGGTTGAATGTGGCCTAATGCCCTTAGGCACTGGTTTGCCATATAGTGAATAGCAGAAATGAATGCAGTGGCCTATCCACTTTGAAATAGTCTGCTCTGAGATAGCCTTTTCTTGTGATCCTGCAGCATATGCCACTAGTAGCTGCTCTGTCTTCCTGAAAGCTTTGCTTCTGTTCAAGTAGAAGCATAGCTGTCTGTGTATGTCCAAAGAATGCAGTATTCTCTTCCCCTTATTCTGTGGGTTTGGATAAAAAGTAGGCAAATTAATAGTTTGGTTAAGGGTCACACTGGACACTACCTTAGGCATAAATGTCGGGTTTGTCCTCAGAGAAACCCTGTCTGGATAAAAAATGATAAAGGGTTTCACAGCCATGAGTGCCTGTAGCTCTGAGACTTGTCTTGCAGAGGTTATTGCTAGGAGCAGAGCTGTTTTCCAAGATAAAAACTTTATATCAGCTGTAGCGGCTGGCTCAAAAGGAGGCAGGGTGAGTTTTTCCAAGACATAATTGAGGTCCCATGATGGTATTGGTGGTCTCCTTGGAGGCCTTATGTTTTTGGCTCCTCTGAGGTACTGCCTTAATAAAGGATGAGAAAAGATTGGTGGCTCTGTATTGTAATGAGCCAAAATGGCAAAGGCATGAATTTTAATTGATGAAAAGGATAGGCCTTTGTCCAGCATCTCAGTTAAGTATTGCAAAATCTGAGGAATATTTGGTACAGCTATGCCAATTCCTCGTGCCTGATTCCAAGCACTGAATCTCTTCCATTTTGCAGTGTAAGATTTTCTGGTACTGGGCCATCTAGCCTCCAAAATGACATCCATCACAGCTTTAGTGAGAGACGCATTTTGTATGACTACATTATCCGCCATGTTGCCAGATTTAAGGTCTTTAGTTGGCTGTGCAGGATCTGATTGTTTTGTTGGGATAGTAGATGAGGTATTTGAGGGAAGGTCCAGGTCGGGCGTTGAGACAAGTTCCTTAGAATTGGATACCAGTACTGGCGGGGCCAGTCTGGGGCAATCATTATCATCTTTGGCTTCTCTTGTCTGACCTTTAGCAGTACTTTGGGGAGGAGAGGAAGAGGAGGAAAGGCATATACTGCTAAGCTTTTCCAACTGAAAGATAATGCGCCCACTTTCCATACTTGGCTGTGATATGTCCTTGTGCAGAATCTCTTTATTTGGTAGTTCTGAAGAGAGGCAAATAGATCTATATCCAGGCATCCCCATTTCCTTGTTATCATGCTGAAGACTTGTGGATCCAATTTCCACTTGTGGGGATCCATGAGGTTTCTGCTTAGTTCATCTGCCAGAGTATTTATCTTTCCTGGCAGGAATTGTGCCTGCAGATGCACTTGGTAAGTCAATGCTGTGTCCCACAAAGTCATGGCTAGTCTGCAAAGGGGGTAAGAATGAGTGCCTCCCTGCTTGTTTATATACCACATAACCATTGTGTTGTCTGTCTTTATCAGTAGTTGTCCCGGATGAAGTAGGTCCTTGAAGGCTGTCAGGGCATTCTGAACAGCTAGCATCTCTTTTTGATTGATATGTAGATGCATTTGGTTTGCGGACCATGTGCCTTGAATACATCTTCCTGCCATGTGGGCCCCCCAGGCATAATCTGATGCATCCATTGTTAATGTCTGCCTGGCTGGGGGTAAGGTGAATGGCTGCCCCTTGCTCTGGTGACAAGCCTTCGCCCATCATCGAAACTCCTGTTGCAGGCAGGGAATGAGGGTAATTATTGTTTCCAGGCTGTGGCAATGTTGAGTCCAAATACTTTTTAGGTACCATTGAGGTTTCCTCATATGCAGGCTCGCATATGGAATTAGTAGAATGCAGGATGCCATGAAGCCCAAAGCCTGCAGAATTTTTCTTGCAGATAACTGGGCCTTTGTTGCCAACAGGTAGTCAGTTGTCTTTGTTTGTCTGGCATGAGATAAGCCATCTGGGCAGTTGTATTTAAGCTTGCACCCAGGAATATTATCTCTTGAGAGGGTACTAGTTTTGATTTCTTTTCATTGACTGTGTACCCTAGGCCTGTTAGAAATCTCTTTACAAACACCAGATGTTGTAGTAGAATGTCCTTGTTCTCTGCTTGAATGAGGCAGTTGTCCAAGTAAGGATATATTTGTATTCCTCTTTGTCTGCAGAATGCAATTACTGTTGCCAGGTATTTTGTGAAGACCCTGGGTGCAGTTGATAAGCCAAAGGGCAGTGCAGAGAATTGGTAGTGCATTGAGCCAGCTTTGAATCTGAGGTATCTTCTGCATGTTTGTCTGATTGAGACATGCAGGTATGCCTCTTTTAGGTCTAAGGTCACAAGCCAGGCCTTCTTGCCCAGCATGGGAAGAAGTTGCTATAGAGCCAACATTTTGAATTTTGGTATATCCAGATATGTGTTTAGGATAGACAGGTCCAGTATTGGTCTCCAGGTCTTGTCCTTTCTTGGTACCAAAAACAGTCTTGAATAAAATCCTCATCCCTGCTCTTGCTCTGGTACTTGTTGAATGGCCCTCATGTCCATGAGGGATGAGACTTGCTTTTGTGCCTCTGCCCATTGATGTTTTGGCAGGTCTGGCCAACCATTTGTCCTCGGCAGGGTATAGAAGTGAAACTTGTAGCCTTGTGACACTATGTCTAGTACCCATTTGTCCTGGGTTATTATGTGCCAATTTTGTGAAAAAAGTGCTAGTTTTCCCCCAAAGGTGCTGCCAGAAGATAAGTGCTTGGTGCAGGCAGGGGGAAGTCATTGGGACTGTTTCCTATATGGCTGTGATTTGTCTTCTCCACTTTTGGAGGTAGAAGCACCCCATTGCTTAGACCTGTAGGAGGCTTGGGACTGGGATCTGCCTCTTGGGCGTCTGTATCTGCCCCTTTGTGGTCTGTCTGACACTGGAAAGGATCAATTCTTTGTAGGCCAGTGTCTGCTAAATCTTGGAGGCTGTACCTGTAAGAAATCTTTAACCGTTTGCATAGATTTAGCTTTGTCCTCCATTTTCTTTAACACCTCTTCTGCTTTAACACCAAACAAGGTATCATGCTGTAATGGAGCATCTAATAATTTTGCTTTGACATGATCAGGCAGATTTTGTTCCTTTAACCAAGCATGCCTCCTAATGACAGAACCCGTAACAGCGGCCCTGCAGGAGGCCTCCAAAGAATCAAAACCATATTGAAAAATTGCAAAGTATGCTTTCCAACTTGTTCAGCTGCATGCAATAAATCCTGCATTTATTTGTTTTCTGCACATTCAGAATTTATCAACATTTTTTGTTTAAGCAGTGACATAATATATTGCTGATATTTGAGCATATGGAACTGACAATTTAAAGCCCTTATAGCCAAGGTAGCAGAAGTGTAAATCTTTTTTCCCCGTCTGTACAATGCCCTAGAATATCTGTCAGAGGGGGTAGAGTTTTTTGCAGTGGAAGCCTTGACCCCTTTGGGACCCTGAGAGATAGTTTCTGGGTCAGCAGCAGGGTTTTTGAAAAGGAATTTATGAGAGTCAGTAACCCTGTAGTACCTGTCTGGCTTAACAGGAGCTGGAGGTAAGGATCCATGGATCAGACTGGACTCTGAAAATACATCATCTACAATGTCTAACACAAGTGGAATAGCTAGGGGCCTGTGTTGTGGCAGTAAAAGGAAGAATCTGAGCCTTTTCTTAGATTCTGAAAAATCTTGGCTCTTCCAGTGGAAATGTTCCCTCATGGTATGCAATCTTTCCCCAAAAGAGTAATCCTCAGGAGGAGAGGCTGAAGGGATAGATTCTCAGCATCAGAATCCTCATAGGGAGGAAGAGACTATTCCTGATCAGAAGAGGACTCAGATGAAATGGAAACCTGATCTGAAGATTCATATTCTGTCTCTTGCCTATGCCTTTTATCAGGAGGGGGATGGGAACCCCTGATCAAAGTAATTAAGTCTTTGGCCATTTTGAGCATTTGTATTTTGGGCATGGAGGCCTGTCCATGAGGCTGTTGTACTTGTTTCTTTGTCTTTAAAGGTGCTTTAGTCTTTGCCTTTGAAGCTGAAGTCGCTTTAATGTATAATTGAGTAGGTCTGAAAACACCCTCAGAAGCCGATGCCTGCTTAGCGGCTCCAGACCCATCTGAGGGAATAGTCTCCGAAGGCCCAATACTCTGAGCTTCCAGTGGCATAGTTGACTCCACTTGGGAGTCGGTAGTGGCCTGTGGGTCTAAAGTAGCGGGCGTCAAGGGCTGCGAAGGCACCTCACTGAGAACCGGCGAACTGGCGACTGGCTTAGAAGAAGCCTCGTCATCGGTTTTGGACCTCAGATGCCTGTCCTTTTCTTTTTCTTTGCATTTCTTGTGAATTCCGGTAGTCTGAAGGCTATCCAACGACATTGTATAATTAAATCTTCTGCCAAAATAATGTAATGCAAAATCGTACCGATGCTTAATAGTGCATTGGTTAAATCTAGCACAAAACCGACAACTAGCAATGTCATGGTCAGGGCCTTGGCAAGGGATACAGTAAGAATGAAAGTCCTTATGAGGTATTTGCTTCCCACAAGAAATACAATTGTTAACTTTTTCTGACATCGGTCTGGCGCAAGAAAAAAGTTTTCCTTTTGTTTTAAGAAAAAAGTTTCCCCAATGGGGTACTTTGCTTTTAATGAAGACTTCGGATCTGAAATTCGAACACGAAAATCTCAGGAGTCAGCCGACTGGCACTTGCGAACTGCTTATGCTTCGAGCAGGCAAGAATGAGTGAAGAAAATGGCATCGGCGCACTGACGTCAGGGAAGAGGCGACAGCAACCGACTCTGGACCTAGACTTTGGAATTCAGGCCGACTGAGGGCAGCCTGCCAGCAGGATAACCCAAGTGTAATGACTGCAACAGTGAAACACGAAGAACATCAGCTGCATGCTGAATTTCAGAGTGGCAGTTCACATTTCCCAGCAATACTTTTCATTTGAGTGAACCAAAAAAAAAAATAAAGATCAGTGCCAAAAATGAGCTAATAAAACCACAAAAGGCACTTCAGAAGGGCCCCTCCAAAAATGAGCAGCACAGTAACTGGCAGAAGGCTTTATTGTAAACAACACAGCACAAAACACATACTGATGGGACACTTCCAAAGTGCCTTTTCTGGTTTTACTATATAACAAAATGCTAGTTGTTTGAGATTGCTTATTTTTCATAGACTTACATAAGCAACATCTGATGTGCTTATTGAAGAGTGCTTGCATTCATTCAATTGAAATTATTATCTATGGCTATAGACAAAGTTAATATTAGAGGAAGTTTATCGGTAATTTAGCTGCATATTTCCTTTTAAACTAAAAATCTTTCTTGAGTCTACGTATACTACTTTTATTAGTACTTCATTTTTGTATATCGCTTTAACTCATGTTCTAGCTCCATATCTATAATCTTTGACATTTACTGCATAGTAATTTATAAGGTCACAAAAACAAATTATTTTTCATTTAAGGTGATACTCAAAAGGAGAAATCTCAATATCATTACCAAATTACTTAAGAGAATTAAAACAATAATAGTAGCAGATAATTCATTTAGCAAATTAAAATGGAATTAACTCATGTCTTTGTACACTGATACTGTGAATAATAATATAAAGGGCAGTTTATTTATATTGCAATGTCAAAGAACCACAAATTATTTTTACAAGATACTTTTATTAATAATTTATATAAAGATAAATGGAATCCAAACCAATGTGAAGTAAATGGGTGAAATAATGATTTGGGGGAAGAACAACTTAATAATTTCTAACATCATCTGCAAGTCTGAAGATCAACTTGATATGCTTATAATGGTGGAATTTCCATATAATAATAGAATATGGTTCCTGGTTAAATGATCTTTCTTTCATGGAATGAGAGTTAAATTAGTAAAGAAACATCTTTGCATTATATTAAATAAGTCACAAAGTAGTTTGATTTTAAAGGAGACTTCAACTGCATTCTAGGTAAATGAAACAAGTGTAAGTAGACCTATATAGAGCTATACATATATAGATATAGATAGACAGATATAGATATAGATATATGTAAAGACAATTATACATACAGTGACATTATGTGCAAAGACAATAAAGCATATTCAAAACAGAACATTTTCTTCTGAAATTGATTTGAAGAAAGGAAAGGTGTTCAGTGCCTCCTCTTGTGTTATCCTTGACCATAGAAACCCAAGCATTAAACATCTGAACTAATGATAAAAGTAAAGAAGATAATTATAAGTCAGAATGTGTCCTATTTGCAGAAGACATGATGCAAACATTACATATATAAAACCTTACTAAAATAGATTTCTTAATAATAAAAGAGTTTGAGAAAAGTTTGGACTTGGAATTTAAAAACTATAATGCAAATTTTAAATTCTGAAGGAAGCAGATCTGGGGAAAATGATAAAAAAGCAGGTAAAGAAACAAGAGAGAAAATTTTGAAAAATAAAATTGAAGGAATTAATAAACAAACTACATCCTGGAATAAATTAACCATCACATTTGAACAAGCTTCAATTATAAGAATGTTCTTATGCCCTAAAGTCTTATACATAATATACTATATGATACCTCTTTTATCCAGAACAAAGCACATCTAAAAAAAATCAACAAGGAATGTTCGATTTTCTTAAGGCATCATAGAAAACTTAGGATTGCTTTTATTCATCATATATGATCTTGGGAAAAGTTAGGGATTAAATTACCTGATGTAGATTTCAATGTCATTATAGCCTCCTTCCAAGTCATAGTACACTGGATAGAAACTATATAACTGACTGGAAAGTATACATTTGGAACTCTTTAAACTGAAAAAAAATGGGAATAACTAATACTTCTGTGGAGGTCATATAAAATCACATCTGGCTAATCTTATGCTGCTATGCTCAATATGATGTTTATACACTAACACATTATAAAAACAATATCTTAAAAAAATCATATCCTCTATAATAGGTCATCTTGATTTGAAGAAGTGACTCAATTCTCTAACACCCATTAGTTAATGAAAAGGTTCAGTTTGCGTGCATTAAAGATGTCTCAAAGTAAAAAGAATAATCATAAGTTGGTTCTCTATATCATAGGTAGTAAATAAAACAAATCAAGACTTTAGTATCAGAATTCATTTTCAGTTTAAATGTAGGCTTTATCTGGCAGTACGTGCAGGAGATTAAAGAACTGTCAGTGATCTGTTTTCTGTTATCCAGTGGTGCAGAGTTTGAGTACTTCAGCCTCCATTTGCCTAAATGTGCGACTCTGAGCACGTCACTTAACCAGAAACTGCTCCCAGCCAGAGTGAAAAAGGTTTGTGTTCTACCCTTGAATATATTTGCTTAAGGTGCTATAAAAATGACTTTGTAACTGAGATTCATTAACACCTACACTGTGTCCACTATTCTGAGTGAACAGACAGCACAAGTATAACCCACAACTTCTTCCTCTCAGGTTTAGTTTTCCTACTGATTTTCCTGCAGCCTTAAGTATCAAGGGGGATTCATAAAGGTTACCCCAAAATGTAGACTACATGTGCACTTAGTGCAACCTTTGTGAGTGACTGTAATGCACAAAACATGGGGTAGGGATGTTCTTGAATACAGTTCATGTACACTTAGTGTAGGTATTAATGAATCAGACCTATAATTTTTATATTAAAGATAATACCAGTAACATATCTGAGAATTATATTATCACAAGATAATGAGAATATACCAGAAAAGAATACAATGTTTATGCCAAAATCAATATGGATGCATCTCTGGCCTATTACTATTTATTATTTACACAGCAATACTTACATAGAGTGTTTTGAGTCCCGATTAACTGGAAAAATAAGTAAACATACTAATTTAGAATGCTGGATATTAAACACGGAATTAGTCCTGAATGGCCACATATCATGTTTGATTGTACCATTCTGAAACAGAGCTGGGAAAACATCAATCCCCGGGATTCATCAAACTCCGTCCAAGAATAGTGTTATTCTTGCACAGAGCCTTTTGTGACCATCTAGGACTGCAGCACACCCTGCATATTCATGAGGGCATGCTGCTGTCTACACTAGACGGCCATGAAACAAGAATGAGTGCAGGGGGCGTGTCTGAGCACTGCTTGCACAGTACACACACACCCTGCACTCTAGAATTGACATACGGCAATTCCAAAGGAAGTAACAGTGTCCTTGGACACTGTTATCACAAGATAGCAGTGTCCGCAGACAAAATACATAAGTACAGCCCCCCAAAACAAAGCCCTCAACTGCCCAGATGTTCGCAAAATATCCAGAGTTTCCCCTAAGGAGTTAAGTCACTTAAATAGTGACATACATTTGCATTTCATTACCGAAATCCATCAAAAGAAATGTATGGTAACAGAAATACATGTATGTTAATAACAGAAATGTTACATGTTTAATTTTTTTTTCCATCCCCAATAAAGTTTAAGTGTAGCTGCACAGGTGCATAGCACAGCTTAAACATTGTAAGGAGATAAATAGAACTATAGAGCCAAACTATTCAAAGTCAAATAGCATAGCGGTTAGAGTATTCGCGTAACATGCAGTGATTTACAGTTTGAGCCCTCATGTAGGTCATTCATTTTTATTTGTGAAAACAGCACCAACGGTCGATTTACCTAAAAACAGATAGTGAATAATACATATTTGTCAACCAGGATAGTGTAACAGGTCCAAATGTGAGGTGTCAGTGTAGTACAAATGTAAAACCCCCATATAAACACAAGTGTCCCATACAGTATAGCCAGAAATGAAATAAATGTAATGACAACACATAAGGGGATGTTATGAAATGGGAAATATACATATCATTAGATATCATTTAGAAGGAATTAACCCCACAATCTTGATAGTCTATAATATGAAAGCTGAACAATGCTAAAAGCTGCTCAACTATGCCTTGCCAGAGTAAGCATTGCTCAAATTTGTATGCATAGCAATAATTAGCATAGCTAAGCAGATTTGCACATTGGTAAGCAGTGCTTATCATCTACACCTTTAAGCACTACCAACCTTAGCCAAGCAGGTTTGCCCGTAGCTTAGCTCAGCTCAGCATTTTCAAAATCATCCAATCACAGCAAAGGGCTGGAAATCAGCCCTATTTATACCTCGTAGGCAGGAATACAGCCCATAACCAGTTGTAGCTGATCACTGCAGGCACCATGGCAGGGGTTGATGAAGGATCTCGATTTCGAGCACAGCACTAGGGTATCCAGGACTCCAAGGTCATGGTTGGACTCCTTGTAAAAAACATGCAGAGAGACTGCTGCTGGACCAGTACCAGGGCTCACAGTACAAAGCGGAGGCCTGGGATCATCTTGCACATGACCTCACCAGTGCTACTGGCATCCCTCGACCTTATGAGCAGGTCCAGTACAACTATGCTGACCTCAAACGTTGGAAGAGGGATCTCTTGGACCAGTGGATCCAAGATGCTCAAGTATGGGATCAGTATCAATTAATTGTGTACGAAGGTCCAGCCTAAGTATGAGATGGATAGGTATGCCTAAATGTTTGTCTATCTCCTGTACAGCTGCAGATGAGAGGGCTGTGAATGTGGACACACATGCCAACAGGTTGTCAAGGCTGCATTGTGAGGCTGGTGAGTACAAATCTAGCTTGTAGAAGTCAGGGCAAATAAATAGAAAGGAGTAGAATGTCACCTGCCAGTATTTAGAAATGTGTACTGCTTGGACTGAATAAATGACACATTGCAGAGTAATCGTGATGCATGGGATATATATCAATAAAACTGTCAGTACCTGTCAATAAAACACAAAAGTCCAGACTGTCATATTTACTTTGGTATGTGGTAGTATGAAGTAAATGTGTACAAGTTCATTGGAGCAACTATGGCTCTGACAGCATTAATTAATTGAAACTCATCTGACAAAGATTGTGGGGTATTAAAACAGATTTATTATAACAAATGTTCCATGCACCAAGATCTGATCTCAGAATATTACTGTTGTACTGACCATTTGTTTGCCATACAGCTAGCTGTCAAAGTATGAATACACAGTTATAAGAACTATGTGCCATGCATGAATGTCAGAATTACAAGGCAGATAGTCCAGACAAGAGAGTATTAGGCAGAAAACAGTCTAGAAGGAAAACACAGTTCCTTCATAGCTCATTGTGATGAAACAGAGCTTGTTGTACCTTTTGCAGAAACAGGCACGGTTCAAATCCCGGGAGTGGTATTAAGCTGTATGCAAAACTTCACCCAAGAATATGTGAATCTCTGCAGGAACAGCTAGGTATTGTTAACAGAAATTTCCTCCGCAGGTCTGCCAGGTAAGAAAATGTAGAAATCAGCTGGAAGAAGGTTGTATTATACACTTGTGTACAACACCCACTGTCCAATCCAAGGCTGCAAATGACAGCAAGATAAGTACATACAGCAAGTAGACCCACCAGGAAATGTCCAAGTGTAACTCTGTCATGGCTAGTGGTCAGTGCTGCCAACACCCAGGGTGACAGAAACCAAAGTGGACTATAGCAGTAGCACACAAATGCACACAGTATGGGTGGACATATGTAACCTTGTTTGTGAATCTGTGTAGAAACAGTGAAGTAGTGTTAACAGATATTTCCTCCACAAGTCTGCCAGGTAAGAAAACGTAGAAATTATATATAAGAATCTGTGTAGAAACAGTCAGGTAGTGTTAACAGAAATTCCATCCACAGATCTTCCAGGTAAGAAAATGTAGTAAGTAGCTGTAAGAAGGCTTTAACAATTACACTGTGTACAAACATACCACTGCCCAACCCAAACTCATAGGTCGATGTAAAGTGAGATAATACATGCAGAGTAATTAGTAGAGCAATGATTATTAAAGCTGTGAGCAACTGAAGCCTATACAGTTGTTAAGTGACATCTCTCTCTCTCCCCAACCCTATCTGCACCAATAATCTAAACACATAAATCAACGGGAATGTTTTTCACCGCACCTACTGTTGGCAAATGTGTCCTATTGTAATACAAATATTTAAACATTTGACTCTGAATGTTCCCTGTTCAAATACTGTCATTGGTGGCCTGTTGCTATCAATGTAAACTGCCTGCTGTTATAATACCCACAGTGTTCCATATATGCATGTGTTCTGTTTGCTATGCAACTGTTGCAAATCTGTTGATTTGGGTTAATGGGAACACCTATGCATGCTGTTATAACTAATCCTGGAATGTGTTTTTCTTGATTAACCAACATATGCTGTAAAACCTCAACACCATAGCATGTCTGGGAAGACCAATCCCAGTGGATCCACCTGTCCCGCTTTAGCTGGCCATGGCACCGGGCCCCAGCATGTCTGGGACCCAACCCAGGATCTCCCTGTCTGCTGGTCCTGCACCATCTTTGGGTGGAACCACTACAGAAGATGGGGCTAGCCCCCACCCTGGGAGCAGGCGTGGACAGGATACTGTCACCCGAACCCAGGTCTGGGTATTGGTGTAACAAGCTCCAAAAAGAGTTTGGAGATCTGCTATACCAGCTTGAGGGCCGTGTGGCACAACCTGAGGATCAGTCTGCCCCACCTGCTCAGCCCCCAGCACAGCCACCTTCGGGGCCATGAAGGTGCAGTGGTGACTGCCCATGGGTGGGGACCTCAATTCCCCTGTATCCATTTGGGGACTCGTGTGCATCCAATTCCCAACCACCCTCCCCGTCCAAGGTGTTTACCCCCCACATGTCATATATCACTCCTGTCTACTGTCTTGTTTGTCTTCCTATGCAACTTACCTCCCCAAACATAACTACTATCCTTCCCCAACATTCCACTCTCACCTCAAAAAAAAAAAAAAAAAAAACGGCAATCTGTTCCGAAAAAAAAAATGTCACCCCATACATTGCTGTTCATTTCGCACACATGTCCACTGGACACATGTTATTTGGTCTAATTGGCTTAACAACACATCACTGTTGTCCTAACCCCTCTTTTAGGGTTTTGAGTGTCCAAATTCACCTCCAAATTCTGCACAAATGCACAGCTGTTGCTATATCAGAAATGGACAGCTATGTACCTTCCCTACACCCATCCTGCACATCCCTAGCTATCTTTCATATTGTTTTTTCCTCTGCATGCCCCTTTTTTCACCACTTTCCTATCACCCCTTTTTTCTTTTCTTTTAAAGAAATTAGCATGGGGGTAAGCGGGAGTAAGTGGCAGTAAGTGAGTTTGCACAATGCCTACACAGATTAAGCAGTTTCCAGTTCAACCATGTGTTGGCATCACTTACCATCATGCAAACCTGCACAAACCCACTTACAACTGCCTAAAACTGCCTTAATGACCCTGACTCCAGCAGCCACTGTTCTGCCCAAAAACAAAATAATTAGCTCTGCCAAGTCTTGAACCCAGGATCTTGTACAACATAGCCAGAACAATTTATCACTGAACCATCTGAGATGTAGTAATGAATGTTGTTTTATAAAATATATCATTCAGATATGGAATCAGTTATGTTTAGTATATATAAATATAACACATATAGGTGTGTATGGTGATAGATAAATATTAAGTATATACATCAGATATATAGAGCTATACATATAAAACAAATCTTCTTTCAACTGCTCTCATTAGGGGTCACCACAGTGGATCATCTTTTTCCATTTCTTCCTGTCCTCTGCATCTTGCTCTGTCACACCAACCACCTGCCTGTCCTCTCTCACCACATCCGTAAACCTTATCTTAAACCTTCCTTTTTTCCTGTTACCTGGCAGCTTCATCCTTAGCATCTTTTTCCCAATATACTCAGCATCCCTCCTCAGCACATGTCCAAACCAATGTAATCTTGCCTCTCTGGCTTTGTCTCCAAAGTGTTCAACCTGGGCTGAGCCTCTAATATACTTATTCCTAATCCTGTCCACCCTCGTCACACCCATTGCAAATCTTAACATCTTTAACTCTGCCATGCCTAGCTCTGACTCCTGCCTTTTTGTCAATGCCACTGTCTCCAACCCATATAACATAGCTGGTCTCACTACCATCTTGTAGACCTTCCCTTTCACTCTTACTGGTACTTGTCTATCACAAATCACTCCTGACACTCTTCTCCACCAACTCCATCTTGCCTGTACTCTGTTCTTCGCCTCTCTTCCAAACTCACCATTACTCTGAACTGTTGATCCCAAGTATTTAAACTCATACACCTTCGCCACCTCTACTCTCTGCATCCTCACCATTCCTCTATCCTCCCTCTCATTCACACACATAATATTCTGTTTTAGTCCAGCTGACCTTCAGTCTTCACCTCTCTAGAGCATATCTCCACCTCTCCAGGGTTTCCTCCACCTGTTCCCTACTCTCACTACAGATGACAATGTCATCTGCAAACATCATAGTCCACAGGGACTCCTGTCTGATATTGTCTGTCAACCTGTCCATCACCATTGCAAATAAGAAAGGACTCAGAGCTGATCCTTGATGTAATCCCACCTCCACCTTAAATGCATCCATCACTCCCACTGCAGACCTCACTGCTGTCACACTACCCTTGTACATATCCTGTACCACTCTTACATACTTCTCTGACACTCTCGACTTCCTCATACAATACCACAAGTACTCTCTAGGCACCCTGTCATATGCTTCCTCTAAATCCACAAAGACACAATGCAACTCCTTCTGACCTTCTCTGTACTTCTCCATCAACACTCTCAGTGCAAACATCGCATCTGTGGCACTCTTTCCTGGCATGAAACCATACTGCTGATCTCTAATCATCACCTCCCTTCTTAACCTAGCTTCCACTACTCCTTCCCATAACTGCATGCTGTGACTGATCAATTTAATCCGCTGTAGTTACTACAGCTCTGCACATCACCCTTATTCTTATAAATCAGTACCAAAACACTTTTTCTCCATTACTCAGGCATCCTCTCACTTTCCAAGATTTTGTTAAACAATCTACTTAAAAACTCCACTCACATTTCATCTAAACACCTCCATGCTTCCACAGGTATGTCATCTGCACACACAGCCTTTCCATTCTTCATCCTCTTCATAGCTTTCCTTACTTCCCCCTTGCTAATCCATTGCACTTAATGATTCAGTATCCACACATCATCCGACCTTCTCTCCCTCTCATTCTCCTCATTCATCAGCCCCTCAAAGTACTCCTTCCATTTGCTCAAAATGCTCTCCTCATTTGTGAGCACATTTACCTCATTATCCTTTATCACCCTTACCTGCTGCACATCTTTACTAGCTTGGTCCCTCTGCCTAGCCAATTGGTACAGGTCCTTTTATCTGTCCTTAGTGCCCAACCTTTCATACAACTCTTCAGCCTTATCCTTAGCCTTTGCCACCTCTCTCTTTGTCATGCACCTCATCTCCTTATACTCCTGTCTACTTTCTTCATCTCTGTGATAATCCCACTTCTTCTTCATCAACCTCTTTCTCTGTATACTCTCCTGTACTTCCTCATTCCACCACCAGGTCTCCTTGTCCTCTTTCCTCTTTCTAGATGTCACACCCAGCACCTTTCTAGTCATCTCCCTTACTAGCTCTGCTGTAGTTACCCAGCTATGTGGTAACTCTTCACTGCCACCCAGTGCCTGTCTTAAGTCTTCCCTCAACTCCACCTCACAATTACCCTTTTTCAATTTCCACCATTTGATCTTATGTGCTGTCCTCACACTCCTCCTCCTCTTCTTGATCACCAATATCATCCTACAAACCACCATCCTATGCTGCCTAACTACACTTTCCGCTGCCACCACTTTACAGTCTCCAATCTCCTTCAGACTGGCCTTCCTACATAAGATATAATCAGCCTGTGTGCATCTTCCTCCACTCTTGTATGTCACCCTATGCTCCTCCCTCTTGTTAGAATACGTATTCACCACAGCCACGTCCATCCTTTTTGCAAAATCCACTACCATCTGACCTTCTGCATTCCTTTACTTAACACCACACCTTACCGAGCACTTCCTCATCCCCTGTGTTCCCTTCACCAACATGCCTATTGAAATCTGCTCCAATCACCACTCTCTCACCCTTGGGTACAGTTATCACCACTTCATCCAACTCACTCCAAAATTTTCCTTTCTCATCCATCGCACACCCAACTTGTGGAGCATATGCACTATCAACATTCATCATTACACCACCAATTTCCAGCTTCATAAACATCACTCTATCCGACACTCGTTTTACCTCCAAAACACTCTTAGCATACTGTTCCTTCAGGATAATCTCTACGCCATTTCTACTCCCATTCACACCATGATAAAACAATTTCAACCCACTTGCTATACACCTAGCCTTACTCCCCCTCCCTCTGGTCTCTCACACACACAATATAGCAACCTTCCTTCTGTCCATCATATCGGCTAGCTCTCACCCTATACCAGTCATACTGCCAACATTCAAAGTTCTGACCCTCACTACCACACTCCAAGCCTTTATCTGCCTTCAGGGATGCCTTCCTCCTCTTCTCATTCTTCGGCCAACAGTAGCCTAATTTCTGCCAGCACTCTTTTGGCTAACAGTACAGGTGGTGGTCCTTGTTAACCCGGTCCTTGACTGATCCGGTATGTATATCTGTACTGTAGTCCGCATGTATGATTTGGCAAAATTTTATGCCGGATGCCCTTCCTGACGCAGCCCTCCTCATTTAACTGGGCTTGGGACCAGCACAAAGAAATACTCTGGCTTGTGCATCCCCAGTGGCTGGGTTTATACATATAAAACAAATATGTATAGAAACTATACATGTACATTGCTAAACATATGTATATATATATATATATATATATATATATATATATATATATATATATATATAAACTTCAGCATAGATATATATATGTTATATATATATGTGTGTGGTGAATCCTATATATGGAAATGTAGATACATACTATACATATAAGATATATATATATATATATATATATATATATATATATATATATATATATATATATATATATATATATATATATATATATATATATATTTATAAATAAAATATATATGTACTTATATGACATGCAGTGCAGCCATACCTCAGAACCATACCTACCAACCTCTTAATGCAAGACTAATGTACAGAGGCTGTAGAAAGGGTGGGAAGTGTGCCACATATAGGGATATAATCAGAATATTATTGTCATGACAGAACAATTATACAGCAACACGGTGTGTATCAGCAGAACCTTCAGAAGGATATGAGGATGGGAAGTCACATGCATGTCATTATTCACTGACAAATTCTTAGATCATAACAGTTATCTACCAGACAAATACAAATAAACTGTGGAACAGAATCAAAGTATGGGCCAAACATCTGGACAGTCTGCAGGCAGCCTGGCAGTGAACAGGTATGCTCAGAACCATTAGTGCAATGAATCTAAAACAAGCCAGACAAAGGGGGGACAAAGGCATGACAACAGAGACATATCCAAATGACATGAGTAGATAAGTTGAGAAAGTTGTTGCACTAACACTAGTACTGCTAACATATATTGATGGACATATCACAAGTCTGGGACTCAAGTACTCCATATTATGTAGTGACCCCAATCCTCACATCATCCCACTGATGTGTCAGGAATACACAACAGTGAGGGAGACCAGATTAAATGTATTGGCCACACAACTGCACATTCTACGAATATATGGACATAACAGAGATGTAGGGACACTGCACTGAGCTTCCACACACTGTCCACACTACAAGCAGACTGACATAACATTACCCAAGTCCGACTCTGGGGCTCTACACATGCATTTGCAAAGATAACCTGCACTACAGGGATATTAGTATCTACTGATGGCATTCCCCAGAGTGCCCGACCAGAGCAGCATGCACAGATAGAACCACTCACATGTGCCCCCCCACCTTACCCACCCCAAAGAACATATACACACTATACTTTATTTTATTTATTTATTTTATTTTACATTTGTTAACCGGGATGGTCCAACTGGATACATGTCCATTTTCAGCGGAGTCCCGGGGAGAAAAGCTCCAAATTACATATACAAATTACACATACTAGGAACATAGCACTTAAATTATAGGCATTACAAAATAGATAGACCAATAATTGAGGTTACAGACACACAAGCTGATTGCAGACATAGTAACTACATCCATCCATGAGGCCTGAGACATACATTTCAGTTCAAGTAATAGGTGATGATAACATATTACCTTGGGTTTAAGATACTTTATTTACACAAACAATACCTAGAGTAGCTAACATGAAGGATCTCATTGGTTAGATAAGAGGGATGGATGGGCAGGGACATTTATTAAAAGTGAGGTGGAGGGATGTGTGGGGTACTAGTCGGGGTTGGTACAGGGACATATCCAGTGTGATTTGAGGTAGCTTTTAAGTTTGTGTTTAAATATAGTTGGTGAAGACTCTAGGATAATGTCAGCTGGTAGTGAATTCCAGTTTTACCGACAGAGTTGGCGAAGAGGGAGTCGCCTGCAGCATGGTTGGATTTGATCATAAGTACTAGGAGTTTATTGGATGAGCGGAGTGTTTGATTGTTACTGTAGGGGCAGATTATGTTTCTTAGCGCTGGAGTAGTGTCCGGATGGTGGAACATTTTATGAGTAATTTTGAGCTGGTTGAGTTGCAGGAGGTGGGGTAGTTCCAGCCAGCCCAGGAGATTCAGGTTCTGTCTGTGGTGGGTACGGTAGGGTGTGCCAGTTGCAAATCTAGCAATGTGGTTGTAACATGATGACAATTTATTAAGATCAGTTTTACTCAGGTGGGAGAAGAGAGTGGAAGCATAAAGAAGAGTAGATAGAAGATGGGAGAGGGCAATTGCAGTTCCAGCTTGCGGGGTGAGGAATGATTAGATCCTATAGACTACCAAATTTTTTATTGATAGTTTTTATAGTTTGATTGATGTGAGCATCAAACCTGAGGTTGTTATCGATCGTGAAACCCAACAGTTTAGTTTGGGTTGCCGGGGAGATGATGGTACCATTATTAGCTGTTATGTTGAACAGTGGTGAGGTGGTCCTATATGTTGAGGTGAAGAGAAGTAATTTAGCTTTGTTGGGATTTAGTATTAGACGGTGGTTTAATAGCCAATTTTCAACTTTGTTGAAGGAACTTTGGGTTATTGTGGTAAGTTTTGCTGGGGTGGAGGCAGAGCAGATCAAGGTCGAGTCATCTGCATATTGACTGCAGGTAGCTTCTGGAATGTCTGTACTAAGTTCATTTATAAAGATGGAGAAAAGAAGGGGACCTAGTATTCAGCCCTGGGGGACTCCAAGTCTGATGGGGAGGTGTGAGGAGAGTTTACCCTGCCACAGTACTGCCTGTTGCCTTCCTTGTAGGTAGGACTCAAACCATTGGAGGGCCTGTTTGTTTAAGTTGTAGGCCTCCAAGCTGTCCATTAGCATTTTGTGATCCACCATGTCAAAGTCCTTGGATAGGTCTAGAAAGAAAGCAGAGGTCAGTTTGTTATTGTTACGATTGTGGTTTATAGTGTTTGAGAAAGAGAGGAGGGCTGTTGTGGTGCTGTGATTAGGCCTAAAGCCATGTTGCGAGTCAGATAGTAGTTTGTTCTGTGTGAGATATTTCATGAGATGAATATGAAAACACTTCTCCATTATCTTAGCTAGTGGTGACAAAATAGCTATGGGCCTGTAGTTAGTTCAGTGGAACTGCCCCCTTGTGTAGTGGTATGACGTGAGATTTTCCATATGTCGGGGATAATGGCTTCTGATATGATTCGGTTGATAAGGACAGAGATGGGGTATGCAATTGCATCTGCAGCCTTTTGCAAGTAGTCAGTTGGGAGGAGGTCTGCAGCCAGGGTGGTGGGACTTTTCTAAGTAGGGTTTTAATGAGTTGAGTGGAGACTGGTTGGAGACTGAAGGGAGTTATGGCTTTGGAATTGGTTATGCTTGGATTAGAACCAGTGGGTGAGAGTTGGTTTGCTAAAGTTTGGATGGTTTCAGTGAAGAAGGTGTTAAAGGAGTTGGCAATGTCTTCTGGTGGTTTTTGATTAGTGGCAGATGGGTTTGGGGTGGTGGTTTGTCCTGGGTGGAGGAGTCAGTTTATTCCTGTCCAGAATTTCTGAGGTTTAGATCTGTGTACTTGTTGTAGGTGGTAGTAGTATTTTTTTTTATCTATAGTTATAGATTTTTTCGCATCATTTCTTAGTTGCCTAAATAAGAGTTGGTCAGGTTGGGTTTTAGTTGTCCGGTAGGTGGCCCATGCTTTATTCCTTAATGCAATTTTGGCCATAGTTTCTTTAGTGAGCCGAGGTGCAGTATTGACCTTGGTTCTACTAGTCTGACTAGGGGCATGAAGGTCGAGAATAGCCAGGAATTTGGCATTGAAGTAAGTGACTGCTTCATCTAGGGGGAGGCTTTTTAGGGCAGACCAGTTAAATGCCTTTAGCTCATTGTTAAATTTTTGGAGATCAAAGTTTTTATTGCTTCTTATAGTTCTATAGGTGGGTTGATGACAGTAGTTAATCTTAAGCTTGAGTATATATGTGAGGCAGTGATCACTTAGATCATCTCGTAATACTTCTACACAATCCTGACAGTTTGTTTACTATGGCCAGAGATACACAGACACAAGCAAATACAATTACAGGAGAGGTACCCTATAGCTGTGTTTGACTGCAAACTGGAGACATCCACCAAGGCTCGAGTACTACAAGAGGCAATAACATGTTACATGGAAAACCAATGTTAAAAGTACTATTTTGATAGTAAAATGTGTGGTACACTATTTCTGTCACTATGTTAGCGTATCTGGTGTACAATGGAAGTGTGGGTGCATAAAACATGTGGAACCACCGAAGCATACACAGTATAGTTACACCCCTTGCTACACAGACACAAGCAAATAAGATTACAGGAGAGGTACCCTACAGCTGTGTTTGACTGCAAACTGGAGACATCCAACAAGGCTCGCGTACTACAACAGGCAATAACATGTTACAAGGAAAACCAATGTCAAAAGTACTATTTTGATAGTAAAATATGTGGTACACTATTTCTGTCACCATGTTAGTGTAGCTGATGTACAGTGGAAGTGTGGGTGCATAAAACATGTGGAACCACCCAAGCATACACAGTATAGTCACACCCCTTGCTACTGTAATGACAGCACAAATAAGCATGTTATGTAAAGGAAATCATACAGGCCTTGCAGGTGTTGAACCCAGGAACCTGTACACAATAGTCACAGCACCTGACTACTATGCCATCTGAGCAGCAGAATTTCATGATGTTTCTTCACACATATCATGCAGTACAGTCAGTTTACCATAAGGAATGAACACTGTGGAATTAGTAATGATTCAAATGATACATATACAGATATATATATATATATATATATATATATATATATATATATATATATATAAAGAGAGAGAGAGAGAGATACATCGTTTGTTAATAACTTGCAGCACTGTCACACCCCAGAACACCTCAGGACAAGTCTGGACCAAGCCAGATGAAGTGGAGGGACAAGTCTATGGATATAGAAACACATTGGTAATGACACAAAGGCACCTATGCCACTGACATCTGCTGCCCCCCCTTACACAGCACAACTAATAAGTACACAGTATGCTGGTAAAAAATCAGGATAAACCATGCACAATGGCCACACATACACCCAACTGTCAGCAATATAACTGAAATGACTGAAGAAAGTAAAATGAAAAACAACCAGCCAGTAATCCACACAAATGTTTTAATGTGTTTTCCCTCCAAGTATTACATTACAAAATAAACACAAGAAGCAATTAACACCTAATTACATATTTAAGTACACAGCCTCCAATTACACTCCTCAGTTAATCCCCTAGGGGATAAAGTAGCAAATGTGACAATATCAATTGATGCTTTACATAACAATGCTTCTGTCATAAGTGTTCTATCAAACTAAGAAACAGAGCTTTTCCAAAAAAGTACTTTTTAACCCACCACCATCCCCATGGTGAAATGTATGAAAATGTATAGCTATAGACCTGTTGTCCTTCTAATTAATATCTCTCACATGTTCTAACAGCCTAATATTAAAACATGTTAACAAAATAAGCAAAGACCCAGATGGTAAAATCCAATGTGCTTAGAAAAATACGGACACCAAAATATTAAAACATGTCTTACTATTCCACACACCAACCTATTGCCTGTACAGGGTCCACATGCTGTCCAGCCTTTGCACTCAAATGCATGGCCCCTGCCCCACAACATGTGTGAGATTCCACAACATCATTGGGATGATAGCTGGAATGACAGCACTAAATAATGATAGACCATACTTATCAACCTCTTACTGCATGACATCTGGACAAAGCCTGGCATATAAGTGGAGGACAGAGGCCCAAACACAGGGCTATATCTGAAATATTGATGTTATACACTGAGAAAGTTACTGGTGTTACAGGATTAGTTGCCGCATATCTTTTCTGAGGGATATGAAGTCAGAAATACAAATGGATGTTGCCATTTACTGAGCGCAGTCATCAGAGTATGCCACTGATTTGCCAAGGACGACAACTGTCTGGCGAACAGAGCAAACATAACAGGCAAACCTCAGGCCATTATGGGGATAGCCCTACAGTTGAGAGATATGCAGGCACATAACCTTGTCAGACTGAAATCCATGCAGAACTAGCTGTACACACAAACCCTGTAAAACTAGCAGTATTCAAAATATATAACAGCAATACTCACATTCTGTCCCTAAGTCTGAAACCTTCTACACCATTTAGTTGGGCTGTGTCCACAAGTCTTGTTGTAAGAGTGATTCCCACCTGCTGTCTGTAACACTCTGTAGCTCACACACCTCCAATATGATTTCCTCACAGGCAAGGTAAAGGGTCAACACGCACATGAAGTACTCAATTATAGGAGTTTGTTGCTATGACATTGGCTACTGGAAGAACTACACAGCTGTTCTACATGCAATTAGCAAGTGGGAACACCAGTTGGTGCAGAGGCCATCACCTAGTCAAGACCATTACCTACAAAAGGCAAGCTGCCACCTATTCAAACCATCTGTCTACAAATAATTGACAATGAGCATACAAAAAGAAATTGAGCAACATATTGATATAACCTACTGCACTGAAAAAAGAGAAAGGTATGTGAAACAAGTAAGCATGCCATTGAATGTAGTATATATTTTTTCTAATAATGGGAAATAGGAGTTTGAAAGAATTATGTCTCAACAAGACTTGTTATAGTGATGTCCTGCTGAACAGCACTTATGGCCATATCATCTATCTCTCTCTGCTGTGACATAGAACACAGCTCAGGACCCTGACTCACCCCAGGAAAGGACAGCTCACATATGACAACCTCTGGAGTGTCTGTCAAACACTACTGACTGTGCCACTACTAGGCCAGCTACATGGATATTGTACATATCCATATGTTAGCTGTGAATATGAGTATGATATACATTTGTCATGTAAATCTAAGAGAACTATAATGAGCATGTGCATATTAAAGTACTGTTGCGGAACTGTGTGTTGAACTGCATGTGATATAGTGAACCCATACCATTCAACTCTACAGTGTTCTGCTGGACAATAAACACATGTGTGCCTGATATCTGTAGTCACATACACATGCAGTTGAGTTATGTCAGCCAAACCACTGGCAAGTCTGTGAGCAATGACACTGTAACATAATAGCCTAGTTATGACTGTTGTACATCATCCTTAGTTACCACTGTGATGACAAAGCCTACTGTGCAATGAACATAATTGTGTATGTTGCAGCTATATTAATGTTGTGTCAATATTGATGTGCCTTTGCCACACATGTATGTGTGCCATTGTCCAGAAGTTCTGCTATAACAGGTTGAGAGGCACATGTATGTATGTGTATGTTCAGCTGGAAGGCACAAAACAAATAACATGGGTTGCAAGCAGTCAGGTAAATAGGTTGTGCATGCTGTACATGTGTGCAATATCAGTTTCAATGCATACAACAGACATAAATGTATACAACTATTGCTTGTTGCATTGCCCTGACACTGTTATGGGTACTGGAATAGGCATAATTATCAGGTTGTAATCAGAGAAGTGTCCAACTGTGTCATGACCCTCTGTCCATGTCTACCACTAAAAGCTATATCAACACCTATATATAGTGGATATCAAAAGTGTACACACCCCTGTTTAAATTTATTTTATTTATTTATTTATTTTTATTTTACATTTGTTTAACGGGCTGGTCTGACTGGATATATTTCCATTTTCAGCAGAGGCCCGGGGAGAAAGGCTCCACATAGAGACAAACACAGTTACATTATATATAAAAAAAAGTAGCTGGCTAAACATGATTCTAGACTACATTACACAATTTATACTTACATACTAGGCAGAGCATCACCATTAAGTTCTATTACAGAAATACAAGATAGAAAGGTTCTGTAACAGTAAAACATTTGCGGAAAGTATAAAGTACATTCAGGAAATTACTTTCACACCCAAAGTTCTTTAATAGTTTGTAATAGTTACTACTTGTAAAAGGTGTTTATGAGAGAAGCTTCTCAATGGGTAAGCAGTAGAGAGTAATGAAAGAATATTATAAAGAGAAAAATTAGTGGGATCACAAAGTTAGTCAGGATTTATGCATGGGCATAACCACCGTGTTTTAAGGTGTTTTTTTAAGCTTTTGTTTAAAGAGGAAAGGGGAGGGAATGGAAGTTAGAGCAGTAGGTGGGATATTCCAATATTTACTGATGGCATTGGAGAATAGGTAGTCACCAGTGATGTTGTAGACTTAGTTAGCCTCACTAGAAGTTTGCTTGAAGAGCGTAAGGAATTTAGGTTAGTATAAGGGATAATAAGGTTAGAAAGTATGGGTGTTTTATTAGGTTGGTAAAATATCCTATGGGCAAAGGTGAGTTGGGAAAGTATCAACATGTTTTTTTAGTTCAAGCCAGTGTAGTTGCTGTAGGTTCTGACAGTGGTGAGTTCTAAATTGGTTCCCAGTAGCAAACCTAGCAACACTATTGTATGTGTTAGCAAGTTTAGAGAGATTATTTTTCTTTAGGTTAGTGTATATGGGTGAAGCATAGAGAAGAGTAGAAATAAGATGAGAGTGGGCAAGTGTAGCTTTGGCTGTTGGAGTTAAGAAGGTTTTAGTTCTGTAGAAGGAGCCCAGTTTTCTATTTATGGTTTTGATAGTGTTATTAATGTGATTATCAAAGGTAAGGTTATTGTCTATAGTGATACCTAACAGTTTGGTGGTAGAATCAGGGGATATATGGGTGCCAATTTTCGATAAGATAGAGAATTCTATTTAGGAGGACTTAATAGTAGGCTTAAAGAGCAGGAGTTTGTTTTTTGACATTCCAAAGGAGGCAGCGTTTTAAGAACCATGTCTCAACTGTGTTAAATACATTCTGTGTTAGTGTTTGTAGTTCAGAAATGGTTTTAGCAGAACATATGAGTTTAGAATCATCTGCATATTGTATGCATGTAGCTTGAGGTAGGTCGTTTATGAATAAGGAGAATAGAAGAGGTCCTAGAATGGAGCCCTGGGGGACACCAAGAGAGACTGGCAGAAGAGATGAAAGTTTGTGTTGCCTGTTGCTGAGGTAGGAAGTGAACCAGCGAACAGCCTTGGGGTCTAAAGAAAGAGATTCTAGGGTTTTTATGAGCAGGGGATGGTTAACCATATCAAAGGCATTTGACAGGTCTATAAAGAGTGCTGATGACAGGATGTTTTTGTTGTGGTTTTCATTGATGAAATCAGTAAAGGATAGGAGAGCAGTGGTGGTACTATGAAATGGCCTAAATCTGTGCTGGCAGTTAGCTAGTAAGTTATGTTGAGTTAAGTGGCCCATTAACTGATAATGAATACATTTCTCCATAATTTTTGCTAAGGGTGATAAGAGTGCTATAGGCCTGTAATTAGAATACTCATTAGAGTTACCTCCTTTATGTAAGGGGATAATGTGGGAGATTTTCCAGATAACAGGGATGGTTTCTTCAATGATGGTTCTATTTATAAGGATGGATATGGGATAGGCCACTGCATCAGCTGCTTTTTGAAGGTATTCTTATGGTAGCTGATCAGCAGAGGGGGTGCAGGGTTTAAGTTAAGTAAATGCCAGGTCTGTGTGCTGTATGAAAATGAGCCACAGATAATCATTTCAAAATGTTTCCCACTTTGAATGTGACCCATAACCTGTACCATTGTATTTGAAAACAAAGAAATCTGGTAGGGAGACAATGTAAACATAACATATGTATGTTGGTCACATACATGTGCACACACGTAGAGTAATACCTTGTTGATGCACCTCTTGCTGTCATCACAGCATTCCGTCTTCCTGGGTACACACAAGCCATCAATTAAAGAGACTCTGATTACCCACATATAATGTTCAGCTGTCCTACTAGGATTTATTTGTCATTCACCCAGTTGCCTGCTAAAGCAAAAGCCATGTTTTGCAGAGAGCTTACAAAGCATCAAAGGGATCTCAGTGTGGAAAGCCATCAGTCACAAGAAGAGTAGAGAAACAGTCCACAACACTGGATATACCATGGAATACAGTGCAGACAGTCATCAAACAATAGAGAACATATGGGATAACAGTGATGCTCATAACAGCTGGACGTCCATAGGTTCATAGGGTCATAGGTTGGTACTAGGCTATCAGCCCTAGGGCCTATACAAGCCTAGCCATAACAATTCCCTGGCTATTTCTTCCCACACTATTTATTTCATCCAAAAGGGATGAAATGACAAGATAAAAACTGGCCATGGAGGCTGACTGGGGACCTACAGCAACACTGAAGGAGCTGCAGGAATGTCTGGCAAGTCCTGGGTGTGTACCATGTGTCAACAATCTTCTGTATTCCCCATATGTCTGGCCTATGGGCCAGGATAGCAAGATGGAAGCCTTTTCATACACAGAAACATATCCAGGGCCAGAGTAACACTGGCAAGCACTACAACAAATCTCCCAAAAGCATGTTGGAAAATGTGTCATGGCCTGATGGGACCAATGTTGAACCTTTGTCACACATCTCCAAAAGGTATGTCTGGCCCACAATTCCAAAAGATATGTCTTCACTAAAACAACGATTTGCATCACACAAAGAACACCATCACCCCAGTGAAGCATGGTGTTGGCAGTATTATGCTTTGGGGTTGCTTTTCTTATGCTGGAACTGGACCTTTAGTTAAGGTGGAGGGAATTATGAACACTTCCAGATAACAATCATGCTTGTCCTAAAACCTTTAGTCATCTGCTAGAAAGCTGAACCTAAGAGGAATTTTACCTGTCAACATGACAATGACCTCAAACATTCATTCCAATAAACAAAGGAATTGTGTCACATGATGTAAAGTACAGTTTGGGCATGTGCATGCCAGTGCCCAGACCTACATCCAAGAGTATATCTGTGTGTTGATCTGAATAGGGCTGTGCACAAGAGATGCCCTCACAAATTGACCCATTTGTATCACTGTGGCTAAAAAGGTGGGTAACTATTGCCAAGTAAAGATGTGCAATGATGTTACTCCAACGCAAGATGAATGAATTCTGTAATCATCTCAACAGGTAATTACACAATGTATCAGTTTAATGGTGTGCACACTCATTCAACCGGCTTATTGTACAGATCTTTATTTGCAGATGTTTTCACAGAACAGATTATTATGTTTTCAAATGAATTGTACAGGCTATAGGTCACATTAAAGGTGGGAATTCTTTTGAAATGAGTTATTGTGGTGTCATGTTTCAATTGCACAAATAACAGGCATTGTAACAGGAGTGTGTACACTTAACATCCACTGTAGCTGTATGGACTCAGAAGTACCTGACATGCAAACCCAACCTCCACCAAGATAGTGTAATCCCCTTTGGTAGACAGCAACAATGCACATACTACATAATAGGTTGCTATATTGGCTGTATGGGGACCCATATGTGCAGGCAACAACATAAAAGCAAGTCTGTCTCTATCTGAGCAAGCATGTAAGTTCACATGTGACTCCATGTACAGCTAACTATGACAAAAATCAGACATATCCCCACCACCAAGTCCAATCACAAGGGCATATCCACATATATTGTCAGTCTCATAGGCAACAACACAATTCACACTGTACAGGTGGTAAAGCAAACCTCATACACACATACCATGGCTACAGGCAACCTGCATCAGACAGGTTAGGTGTGAACATTACCACCCTGTCCCCACATTTGTATAGCGGGATATACACATGAACTGCACCCCTCCCCTCTGTCCCCTTTGGTAGACAGCAACAATGCACATACTACATAATAGGTTGCTATATTGGCTGTATGGGGACCCATATGTGCAGGCAACAACATAAAAGCAAGTCTGTCTCTATCTGAGCAAGCATGTAAGTTCACATGTGACTCCATGTACAGCTAACTATGACAAAAATCAGACATATCCCCACCACCAAGGCCAATCACAAGGGCATATCCACATATATTGTCAGTCTCATAGGCAACAACACAATTCACCCTGTACTGGTGGTAAAGCACACCTCATACACACATACCATGGCTACAGGCAACCTGCATCAGACAGGTTTGGTGTGAACATCACCACCCTGTCCCCCCATTTGTATAGCGGGATATACACATGAACTGCACCCCTCCCCTCAGCAACGGTGAGCATGTAGATATTACCTACTGATGGCAACAACAGCAAGTCTCCATGGGGCCTGATAACATCCCTGTCTGCCTCCTACATGAACCCGGGCATATGCTCACAGCTCCATCACACACTATAGTCAAACACAGCCTTGCCACCATACACACCCCATCCACATGGAAGATGGCCACTGTCATCTCTCTACACAGAAATGAATGGGGAATAGAGGATTATACAATTAAGTGTCCATCATTGGGGGGAATATGACACATCAGGACCAGGAGTGCAATGCAAGCTGATATTGTTGTGATACATTAGAGGGTTAGAATGTAGTTGTGAGTGTTGATGACTGATATCAACTGTTGATGTGCAATTTGTCAACTGTATGACATCTTGTGACGTGTTCTCCTTCTATGAGGAAGAAACGGCATGCACCACTGAAGCTGTCATGCAACAGCATGCACTATTTTTTAGCAGATAGCCACATCTGTGGCAGAGGAACGCCCTGTGGAACGCTCTTGTCAACAGGGTAAATGATGTCAGCCTGCATGGCAGAACATATGAGCAGGTTCGGCATTGTGCCACTGACCACATCCGCCATGCCCGGTGAAGGCCTGCTGCTGTAGCTATGGACCGCTTAGCCATACATGGGGGCCCAGCCTTCCAGCTCCTTGGTGGGTGTCAGTGGGGACTGGATGGCTGGGCCCCCATAAGTGAGGACCCAGCCATCCAGCCCCCACTGACACCCACCGAGGAGCTCCTTGCCAACCTTTGGGCACCCACCCAAAGCATCCCTGAAGAAGCTGAAGAAAGCATTGTGGAGATGGGTTGCACTCACACAATGGATTAGGACTGTGCATGTAAGGCCGCAGTGCACATTACTAGAATACTGTTGTATATCTAGTTGTATCTGTATAGTATCTACATGTATATGTCAGATAAGATAGTAGGAGTTGATGGTGTATAGTAATTTACAGAAGTGCACATCTATGGTGATGGGTAGCATATTTTGTAGTATTGGTGTTTGTACTGTTAATGTGTAAGAATGCTGCTTCCACCCTGTACCAAGGCCACAAGAGAGTGTTCTGACAGTACCTCTCTCCCACAACTATGTTGTCCCTCAGGTGAACACACTGGACAGCAGCCTGTAGCTGGTGACTATGGAATTGTTTTGTTGTGGTTTGCCAATACCCCATGCATGTTAAAGCCATGCTGTTTGTCATGCATACAAATATCACACCTAGCCATAATGCATGATGTGCATGTTCACTTTTGTTGCTGTCAACTGCAGTGCATCACAATGGTCACCATGGGGGCTTATCTGAAGGGTATGTAACATTCCTGTAGCATACCTCACACCCTGTCAGTGCAAGATGTCTGGACAGAGGCCAACAAAATGGAACAAATGGGCTACATTAGGGACACGTACGGAATATTAATCTCATACAGTGGATACAACAGTGTGCACACCCCTATTAAGATGGCAAGGGTTTCTGAAATATATACAACAACAAACCACAATATTACATTCCACACCTTTTCCAAACTGTAATGTGACCATAACATAAACAATTAACTTGTAAAACAAACAAATATGTTTGTGCATCTAATATGGGGTATACAAACCCTACAATACACTGGATGCATATGTATGCACACCCTCAAAATAACATATTGTGGAGGCACCCTGTGATGTACTGGCAACATTCACCCTACTTGGGTACACACATGCCATCAAAGACAGAGACTCAATGTAACACTGACTAACAGCCTGCTGCCCAAGCAGTATGTTCATGACATAAGGGTCTGCTGTACATGCAGTATGTTCATGACATTTGCTCAGTTACCTGCAACAGAAGTAGCCATGGCTTGCACACATTTAAACTGTAGATGTAGATGTTTACTAAGACTCAAACCCTGCACCTTGTGTTTGTAAGGCAAACACCTTAACCATTAGGCCACCCTTCCAACCCAATCTTACAAAGTATCAAATGGATCTCATATCTGAAAGGTATCAGTCAGGAGTAGGGTATAAAAACATTACCACAGCATTGCATATACCATTGAACACAGTGCAGACAGTCATCTACAGGTGGACTAAGTATGGGACAACAGTGCTGTTGAAATTAACCAGATATCCCGCCAAAACAGATGAAAAGACATGTTGAGAACTGGTCAGGTAGGCTGCCAGGAGACATGCAGCAACACCGAGGGGGTTGCAGGGCTCTCTGGCAAGTACTGCTCATGTACTACATGTGGCAATAAATGCCTGGATTCTGCATAAGTGTGGCCTATGGGGTAGTGTAAGTCGACTGAGGCATTTACCCACACCAAACACCATCCAGGGCTGTGTACAGGTAGCAAAACATAACATCAAGTCTCCCAAAGGCATGTGTTGCAATGTGTAATGGTGTGATGAGACCAAGGTTCAAACCTAAAGACAGTATTCCTAAAGCTACATGTGGTGCACAAACACCTCACTTCACTTGAGGGCCACTATCCACACTTTGAAGCTTGATGGTGGCAGTGTCCTGCTTTGGGACTGCTGTTCATTAGCTGGAACTAAGCCTGCAGACATGGTGGATGGAATTCTGAACAGTTACAAATAACACTCAAGTGTGTGCCAAAGCCGTCAAGCATCAGCAATATGGCCGAGGATGGAGAGGGGTTTAAGTTTCCAACACGACAATGAACTGAAGCATACATCCAAAGCTAGTTAAGATTTGTGCTATCTGCACCCATTCAAGGTTATGAATTGGGCCAGACAAAGGCCAGACTCAACAGCAATAGTAAACCCCCATTGTGACTTTCAAGGGCTGTGCACATGAGCTGGCCTTGCAATCTGACAGAGTTGGGGGACCTTTGTAGGGAAGACTGGCCAAATAATGCCAAGTCAAGATGTCTCATGCTAATATACCCCTTCCCAGGAAGATTGACTGCTGTAGTTCAATTAACAGGTGCCTCAACAAAGCATTGCTTTAAGGGTGTTCATACCTATGCAACTGCAATATTGTACACATCTCATTCAGTATCTTCACAACTAACACATTTGTTTGTTCCTTGATTGGATTGCATAGGTCATATCTCACATATAAGGTGTGTAATGTTTTAAAATGCAATAATGTGGTTTCATTTTATATCATACAAGAGGCTGGTGTGTATGCTTATCATATCCATGTTACACTTAGAAGGTCATTGCTGTAACCAGATTTGATCGCACATACACTCACTGCTGCTGATGAGATGTGTGAATCAAATGTATGTCATTAATTAGTGGCATCAGTCCTCATACCATCCCATCCCATGTCAGAGAAACACATAGGGGTTGTGCGGAACAGAGCAAACATAAGTGCCAGACATCTATACGTTCAGCAATGATTTGTACATTTGTGAGGTATGGTCTACAGTAGATGCCACTGTGCTATACAGGTGCACAGCAATAATGTGTACATGGGTGCAGTGAGTGCTAGGGGACAGGACGTCCCCTTCTAACATGACTCATGCATTCCAGAGATGTAGATTGTTATTAACAAGGATTAAGAATGGCTGCAATGCATGAAGTTGAGAGTCGTGTGTCATGCATGTTAACTGTTGGGTAATGTGAGGTCTGTGTACTTTGTATCAACTCACCTGTAACTCTGTGTGTGTGCGTGTTTGTGTGTGTGTGTGTGTGTGTGTGTGTGTGTGTGTGTGTGTGTGTGTGTGTGTGTGTGTGTGGAAGTAAATCATACTGTACAGGTATTATATTTAATTTAATGTCTTCCCCTCACAGGTAGTGATGGGAGTCAGGGTCCCTCCCACGTGGAAACTGATGTCAGTGTCTGCAGACTCTAATAATGATGATAGGCATAGTGAGGCACAGGCGGGGTTGTCAGGGGCTGAATCTGTGCCACTGGTTGCCATCCCACTTTTGTCCACCCCATCCCCGCACACAGTCACAATGCCCACACATGCCCCATTACCAGTGGCCATAGATGAGGGAGAGTTGGTGGGTGGTGGCATGGGACAGAAAAGTGTGGTGACTATGGCAAGTGTGCCTGTAGACACCAGCCATAGCTGGATAACAGGCAAGGTCCCACACAGACGGACAGATAGGGGTACTCGTAGGAGGACTGCTGCCCATCATGCCCCTGTCAGAAGTGCCACACCAGGAGTCAACAGACACATGTTTCAGACCATCATGGAGGCACATGTATGGAATGTCACACCAGACAGACTCTCAGATGGAAAATGTTCCTGCTGTGCGTGACAACATCTGCAATCTTGTAGATGCCCACTGTTATTATGCTGAGGTCATGGATGGACAGGTTGGGTGAGATGGTGGCAGTTCTCGATCATGGGATGTCTGTGTTGGAGCATATGGTGGGAGTTGGCCATTGGCCACATGGACATAGGGCAGCACCAAAAATGGCTGAAGGTCTAAGTGGCCATGCAACATCTCAGTCCCGCTCCTGTAGTGGTAGTACCAGCAGCACAACTGCAGGGGGGTGCTGTCCACACCATGAAGCAGCAGGCCATTGGCATGTGGTCCTGGCCAGTCCCAGCAGGGACGCTGATCCAGCAGACAAGAGTCATCATCAGGGAGTACTATTCCATCTAGCCTTGCACTTGATGATACCAGTGGAACTCCTGGCAGGCCCAGTTCCTGTGTCCATCGCTAGTCACAGTGAACTATACACCCTGCCATGTACAGTCCACAGCTGCCCAATATACCCTTGTATAGGGCAGCAACATGGTAGAACTGTGTGCAGCCACACACACACACACACACACACACACACACACACACACACACACACACACACACACACACACACACACACACACACACACATTGCCATCACAGCTAGGGCACATCCATGATTACACACCACGGCCCATTTAATACACAACCCCCTAACCCACACACATGATGTCAACCAATTGGCTCAGCCTAGGCCTCTGGCAAACCCACACCACACCCTGTGCATATGATGACACCTGTGCCACATCCCTGTCATCCATACCATCGATTCAGGGACATGCTAGCATGGTTATGATGCACAGAGTGAATATAGTAAAGTTTAGCAA
Organism: Protopterus annectens; assembly: GCF_019279795.1. Taxonomy (NCBI): domain Eukaryota; kingdom Metazoa; phylum Chordata; order Ceratodontiformes; family Protopteridae; genus Protopterus; species Protopterus annectens. The sequence goes on from NC_056728.1 coordinate 1,117,446,714, forward strand.
TGTAATGCTGTGTAAAGTGTTGTCAGGCAGCATGTTTAATGGTTACATGTCAGAGTGTGTAGCTGTCTGGCCATGATGCATTATTGCTGTTATTAACACTGACTGACTGTGGTCTCCATAATGCATTCTGTTTGTGTTGTAGGTGTCTGTCTGCAGCAGGATGTAGCCCTGCAGTCCTTTTCTACACAGGGTATGGCAGTGTGGTAACAAACTGACTGTGTCATATACAGGGTACAGCTGTACACACTTCACAGGTCTGTATAACAGTTATTGCGTGTGCCATATGGCTGATAGGACTAAGGGGTGTATACAGGTAAGTGCATGATGGCTGATGTCAGCAGCTCTTGTACAGTGGACAATGGTAAGTGTACTGTGTGGAACACACCAAAAGTTTGTGAATACCACAAATACAGAGGGCATTGTGTTGAGGCGACACACAGAGAATACTGCTCTCTCTCTCTCTCTCTCACACACACACACACACACACACACACACACACACACACACACACACACACACACACACACACACACACACACACTTGCCAGTACTGACATTAGCAGACCAACCTATCTTGTTATTCATACCATACTATTCCATACTGTTGCACAGGGCTTAGAGGGCTGAAGAGTGTCTATAGATACCAGTACAGTTGATGTGAACAGCGGACCTAATCCATTAGACTTAGGAATGTGTACTGTGTGTACCATGGCATAAATATGAATCCATGGCCATCAAATGGATGTCATACACATACACACACACACACACACACACACACACACACACACACACACACACACACACACACACAAACACACACACATGATACTCTTCTCTCATACACATTTGCCAGGACTGGGAGTAGAACTCCATACCTATTTATTTATTGTTACTACATTGTTATGCATATGCCACATGCACCATGGAGGTTATGGGGTGCCTGTTGTCCAAAGCTAATTCTATGGTAAGGGACATCACTAGGCCTTGCAAATTATGGCAATTGGGATGTACTGATTGAGAGAGGCCACAAAATACTGTAACATACACATATACACACTTACACACAATAATAAACACACACACATTTGCCAGGACTCATATTAGAACCCCTATTGGTAATATAGTGTTATGTAGTTCATGCATACACCACAGAGCTTATAGGTTGTGGAGTGTCCCAAGGTACCTATGTAGTGAATGACATCTACAGCACTTGTAAGGTAAGGCAGTGGTAGTTCTACTGGGTGAGATGGGCCACCAACTACTTTCACCCACATGTTCACACACTCACAAACACTTTTAGACAAACTAATGCACACACACACACACACACACACACACACACACACACACACACACACACACACACACACACACACACACACATTTGACAGTACTGAGATCCATGGTTTCAAAGAGTCATAGGTGTGTACATGGCAAATAGTCATGGAGGCTTTACAAGGCTAGCCCATGGGAATACACTGGAATCATGACACCTGATGATACTCCCCAGTGTGTCTACTGAGTATAGTGACTGTAGTGATCACCTGGGTGGGTATTCTATTCCCCATCCACTACTCCTGATTTCTCTTGAAGAGGGGCAGTGATGTGCTTGGCTTGACATGTGTGTGGCATCTCATCCATGGCGTGGCCAGAGTCTGGGTTATGAGCCTGTCCCTCCAGCATGTCCTGTTCATTGTGAGGATGGGGTTGAAGTATCTGGGACATGTTGTGTGGACAGATTGGTGTCCTTAGATGTAGCAGTTCTGACAGGGTTGGGTCAGACATGGCTGTGTATGTCAGGCAGAGATCTTACATATGTAGCCAATAGGAGACAGAGATACAGTGCAGTTGTTGGAGTCTGTCCATATGGTGCAAGTGTGTAGTACCAAAGATCCTCTGTGAGCTACATTTGCAGCATCTCTTAAAATGCAACATTTGGATCCTTCTCTCCCTATAAGCAACCAATAGTTAGAGCCAGGTTGTCCTCTGTAATATAGAAGTCAACACCAAAACACAGAAAAAAATATTCCTTCTTCACTTAGCAGACCATGAGACATTAACACTACTTCTAGTGCATTAATATTCAGTAATTCCCTCTCCAATAAAGACATCAAACTCTTCCACTTAGTGCATAAAACATGACTAATAAATGGGATAGCTTGGAAACAGATCAAAATGATATGTCTAATATACTAGATATTTCAGAAATCTGTTTTAAACAAGATTACTGTTCATCAGCAATCATAGATTCTTACTTATTCTGAAACAACAGACCAGGTAAGACAAGTGTTGGAGAAGCAATGCTGTTTCATATATTTTAGAGATATTTCAAGACCATTATGTAATATGACCATTCTTGTATTGCCCGTACCCCCTCTTGTCATATTTCCTTTTTCCAAGTGGGTTAGAACAGTCAACCCTGCAGTAAATTTGTTGCCAACCATCCAGTGTAGAAGGTTATGTTTAAAGGAAGACAGTGAGTTGCTTTGCTTAACATACAGGGGAAGTTTATTCCAGAGGTTTGGGAGATGATGGATTATTAAAAAAATGGGAGGGTGGCCTAATGGTTAAAATGCTTGCCTTACAAGCATAAGGTGCAGGGTTTGAGTCTCACAAGGGATAATTGGCTAGGCTTACAATGGCTCACAAGGGCAGTTAGCTTAGTACTAACCTATATATATATCCATTTACTATGTTTTATTTATCTGATGCTGAAAATTTACATCTCTGGTGGAAGGTCTCCAGTTCTCTAAAGTTTCACTAAGTGTAACAGCGATCTCCACTTAAAAGTCTATAGTACAGACTTTCCAGTATCGCTTGGTAACTCAGAAGAATTGGGTCTGTGATTGTTTTAAGTTAGGGTCCTATCTGGAGCTAGGATGTACAATATCATGCACTCAAGTTAGTGCACCACAAGTGTATTATAGTTTATGTCAGTAAATAATCTGAGGTATACCTCATTAGACTATATGAAAAGAGACATTATGAATCTCTCTGAACATGTGTCACAGACAGGTATGTGCCTTGCATTGAGCAGAATTCTACCTCACCAAGGATGATGCCATAGTATGAACAGAAAATGACTTATTTTAATAATTGGCTTAATTTTCTGGTGTCACTCTATGGGAATCCAGCATCTATCAGCATGGGAATACATGGTTAACAGACCAGTTTTCTTTGCCAAGGATGGTCTGGACCTGTCTCTCTTGCACTTTCGGATATTATCTAAAACTTTATCCATCCCCTTAGATTCTTTTTTAAGCAATGTCCAAATGGCAAAACTACCAACCTTGAAAAAAAAAAAGACTCAATGCAACCTTCGCGTAAACTAGAAACGCCACACCTCCACACCCTACAAGCTCTCCTCACTCTGGAGAATTTATGCATTTGTGCTGTTTCTTAGAATTGGTTTAAAGCCAAAGAGTGTATTCCAGCAGTGCATGGCTACAGTGCCTTCCACATATTCAGGCCAACAGCAGCATAGACAGGTTCAAACATACTGGACCTAGTTCTCACCAGCATGAGTAAGTGTTGCACCCCACCTCCCTATGTCATATCCACATTGTTAAATGACAAAGTTGTCTCCCTCAAAATAAAAATCAACCCAGAAAACCCAACTAAACCTGTAACAGTTAGGAACTATTAAAATGCAAATTACATCCTCTTATGTGACAGTTTGTCAAAAGTCAAGGCTCCTGCAAACCACAAGAACATAGCTATCTATGGAGAATTACTTACAGTAACCCTACAAAAACATGACTGAATTGAGACTGCTGTACTTACCAGAAGTAGTCCTGGATCTAACACTAAAAACAAACCACACTGGTAAAATCCTTACTTTAACAGGCTGTATTCATCCATCCATCCATCCATCCATCCATCCATCCATCCATCCAGCCATCCATCCATCTATCCACAACTTTTTCACCATTTTTTGCACATGGAATTGGGGTGCCACTTCAACAGTGGCAATCATCTAGAGCCAATGTTTACACCACCGAATGGCTAGCCATGCCGTGGTGTTATAAAAAAGAAAAAAATCATTGGCAAAATCAGAAAAAATAACTCTCACAGAGACAAGAGCTCTCTAATTCAACTAAAGAAGAAACATAGACATCTAATAGAGTCAAACAAAGCCAATTATGAGGTCAAGAAAGCCTCCCAGGCTAAGGACACTCACAAGGCCTTCTTCAGCTATGTCAGGAACATTAAAGGCTATATTCAGCAGTGTACAGAACTGGTGGTACATGGCATAACCTTCACTGACCTGGGTAAGATAGCAAATCTACTGGCTGAAGGAGGTTGGGTATTTGTATAATTGTTAAGGTGTTTGCCTCATAAACACAATGTAAGGGGTCTGATTCTCACCTTTGGAAGGGAAATTGGTCAGGCTTAGATTGGCCCACAAGAGCAGCTAGCCTAGTACCTAATGATGAACCTACAGATTTAGCTCTAACTTCCACCCTTCCAATTCCCCCTACTATCTCCTTTGAAAACCCTTCTAACAAATCCCTCTAAACTAATAACAGAGAGCAGGTGCTAGAAGCACTCACTTAGGCCACAATTTCCACTTCAATGGGCCCCAATAATATGCCCGGTAGCCTAAGACATGACCTAGCAGGACCACTTAAGGCATTCTTCAACTACAGCCTCAAAACAGGTTACATGTCATGTAAATGGAGGGTGGCAACACTCACCCCTCTTCATAAGGGTGGACCATTAACTGACCCCAGGAACTACAGACCCATCAGTCTGAAAAGTCTAATGTGTAAAACTGTGAAATTAATTATCATGGAAAAGATCAAAAAAGACATTGGCAACCTGCAGACACAGGAATCATCTGAAGAAATAAGTCCGGGACCAAACACAGCTTCTATGAAACCAACTTTAATAAAACAAACTTAAAAACAGAATTAAAAAGAGGTTAGCACTTTCATGCCTTGCAATAGGCACTTCATCAGACAAACTAAGAACAAGCACATACATCCTATATAGCAACACTAATTAATTAATCAATGAAGAAATTTACAATCTTTAAGCAATGGTTTCAACGGCACACACTGATTCAATCCTGGATACTTATGTGCTTGTAGCAGCACTATCCATCTACTTTCAGCTTTCTCTACCTTATTATTTAAATCCCCACCCTGTTTGTCAGCATAAACACATTGTAAAACCAGAAAATAAAAATAATGACCATCATATGCAGATACATGCTTATACAATGCACCATGTAGCATCATTGTGCCTAATATAACCTATATGCTCAAGTAAGAGTTCCTCAAGGTCCTGGTAGTTTTTCCAACATAGAAACTACTACATTTTGTGTAGGTAGCAAGATTCACTAGATTCTTACTCGAACAGTCTGCATAAAATTTGGGTAGGAATCTAAAATCTATGGTAGAATGCTTAAATTCTTTAGAACCCGATATATAAGGACAAGCTGCACAATTTCTTCAAGCAAAAGTACCTTTTCTATTTGAAACTGGAGTTAATTTCTGTTTGTGCTCATAACAAAGTTGTCTCTTGAGAGAGAGAGAGACTCCATTTGTAAAACAAAACCTAGGCACATCACCTACAATCCCTAAGATTCTGTCATCAGATATGAGCCCTGGCCAATTATTCCTCATCACATCACATACCCTGGTCACATTGCTAGAAAAAGTGATAACAGGTTTAACATATCTATCATGTTCTACTCTTCTCTTAGGTAATCTATTCTCACTCTTAGAAAATAAGGCCGTGCCTCTCTACATCTAGTTCTCACTGCTTCAACAGGTGCTCTGTCAAAGTCCTTAACTGTATAACCCCTGTCTAACAACTCATCCTCAAGACCTACAAGTGCTTTAGCAAAACCATCATCTCTAGGATGTAGACATGATGTCTTATAAACTTGATTTTGGGCAATATTTTTAAAAATATAACCCGGATGCATACTCTCATGATGGAACAGGGTATTCTTCCTATATGGTTTTCTATAAACTGAAGTCTGTAGTACACCACAGGCCTAAAGCAGATGCCCTATGCTGACCATCTAAAAAATCTCCAACTATACTCTGTCGCATATCGCCTACTCAGAGGCAATCTCTGCTTAACATACAAGGCCATGTCAAACCCAATGCTGTTGGACATGCTACACTTAAAGAAAACCCAATCCCTCAGAGCCACATGCTCTAGGGATCTATACCTGGTCATCACAATGAACAAAAACATGCTGGAGAGATAGGTTCCTGACCCAGAGACTCCCCATACTCAAGCTGAGCGCCTCTTTGGCCCTCTTCAAAAGGAACCTTGACGATTGGATGGGAATAGGAAATTCACCCTGGGAATCACGTCAGTCACCCTGTTAGACAGGGGACCAGGGAAATAAATATTCTGGGAAGAAATAGCCAGGGAAATGTTATGGCTAGGCTTGTAAAGGCCCTAGGTCTGATAGCCTAGTACCAACCTATGAACCTATGAACCACTCGTACCTTTAAACAAAAGGACATCTAAAACATTTAAATATTTTTTGCTTGGACACAGGAATCAACCCAGTTTGGCTTTGTTAAGGGAAGGTCCTCTCTACTTAACCTGGCAGAATTCTTCAAGAGAGTCACTGTGGCTGTGGTGAGGAGAAAATAGTGCATATTGCCTACCTTGACCTGGGCAAGGTATACCATACAATACTCCACTCAGGTATTGTTGGCAAAATCTCAGAAGTAGGCATAAATCCCTAAATAACTCACTGGAATGCCAACTGGCTTATTGGTATGACTCAAAATGGCAGGCTCATTGAGAACACCTCTACAAAGAGACTGGTCACCAGTAGAGTATCTCACGGCTCCGTGTTGGGCGTGCTTCTGTTTGGCATTTACTTATCTGAAGTCGAGGCTAATATCAAAGGCATCTGTTTCACAAACTTTGCAGAAGACTGCAAACTGGGAGCTATCACAGATTCCTCCCATGACAAATACATCCTACAAGAGGATTTAATACAAAAAATGACTGGTGCAAAAGCAATGGATTAAAACTCAATGCACTGAAATGCATTATAATGCCCTTTGGGAAATCTTCCACCCAAGCTAATGTCTTCATCTATAAATCACCCCTAAGAGCTGACCTGATAGTTAAGGGTCTGGGAACATATGTAGACAGTAATTTGGCATTAGACCAACATGTAGCCAATATAGTAAGAGAATTGTTCTATGTCACTCAACTCATAAGTAAGGGTATGACATCCAAGTCCAAGGAAGTTATAGAACCACTCTACTTAGCCCTTATCAAACCCATCATTGAGTAGAATGACCCTTTGATACGTACTTAACCAGGCACTTTCAATAGTTGGAATGACCTCAAATATTTCTCACCAGGAGAATCCAAGGGTATGAACACGCTGTTAAACCCAGCTTTCCCTAATGTCCTGTCTCTGTTCAGTCTCCTACAAGTTAGTGAGGGGGGGATCTATGCATTCTTAGATCCAGCTCTGATGGATTTCCTGCGCATCTGCAAGACAAACATCACCAAAAACACTAGATCCAAGACCCAAACTTTACCTGCAACATTAATAGAACATGATGAAGGGACCAATATGTCTCTCAAAGAATCCCCACTTGATCGAATAAGCTCCCCATCTATGTGAAGCAGTGTTCATGCCTGACTTTATTCAACAGAAACCTTGATCATTGGAAGGGACATCACAAATTCACCCCAATCTGGCCCCACATGTCTCTGATGGACAGAGGTTGACAGTAAGTTAATTAACCTCTGACTAACATACACCCCCACATTAACCTTAGTTACCTATTTACTAACATGGGGATGGCACAGTGGTAAAGCGATAGTGTTGTCACCTCACAGCAAGAGGTTCTCTGGTTCAATTCTCGGCTGGGGTGCCTTCTGTGTGGATTCAGCATGTCCTCCCTGCATTCGTGTGGGGTTCCTCAGGGTGCTCCCTTTTCCTCCCACATTACAAAGACATGCATGTGGAGCATTTCTCCCCAGGCCTCCGCTGAAAATTGGCTTATACCAAGTTGGACTTTCCCAGTTAACAAGTGTAAAATAAAATAAAATAAACATATCCCACCATATAGGTGTCCAAGCAACTCTGGGACAAAATTGGGTTGTATTGTACAGCTAGGCTTGTAAAGACCATGGTGGTCATTAGCCTAGTATAAAACTATAAACCTATTAATCTGTAGAGCTGTTTACCCATAACAAATGTCTGCTATCTACCCCTTTAGGTATTCTTATGGCCAGACCTTTCAACTATCCCAGTTTTGGAGGAACATCCCTATTTTCAGACCTGATTTACCCAGCAAAGGATGCACCTAATTTTGGAAGAATGTCCTTATTTTCAGGACTGATTTACCCCTTGATACAGTTTTCTTCTTAGCACATGTGATTTTTGACCTGCCTAGTACACGGACTGCAAGACTAATGTATTAGTGGCAACAATAGTGTAAAGAAAAAGAATATACATATTTCATCTACCTTTTTCCTGAAACAAAATTAAATGTTTTTGTGTGGTAGAATACTGCAATACAGTTCATTAAAGTCTACAGATTTTACACTAAGTCTTTGATAATGTGTATATATTTTTCCACCATTTTCTCACTCTTTTATACATGTGTTTCTGAGTAGTGTCCCAAATTCCTACTAGAAGCAGGAAGAGTGCGATTTGGCATTCAAAAGTTATGCTAATCAGATGTCCCGAATTTTAGCTGGAAGTACCAACCTTTCTAAGCCCCTTGTTCCTGTTTTCAGTGTCTGCAGATTGAGAGGTTAACTTCAGGCTTATAACCACTCCATCAGGCCCTAACTCCAGAAACACCACCCCACACTCCAACCCCCATAAATCAAGTTACAATACACCAACCACCGTTAAGCCATCCTTGTTCCAATACTTTGAACCCCCCCCCACCTAAAGGAACTGTAATCCTCCTTCCCCACCATCAGAACATTAAAGAATTCTTCCACACCAGATCAAACTGTTCCTGCCACACAACAGGCCACAGTACCTAACATCTTCCAACTGAACTGTCTTACCTTTTTCTCTGCTATTAACACCTCTTAACTCCACAATCCCCACCCCCTCCCCTGATTCTCTCCACTATTAACACCTCTTAACTCCACAATCCCCACCTCCCCTCCCCTTATTCTCATTACCCCACAGATGTCCCACCATGATGAAAACTTGAAATATATTATGTAAAATTTTAAGCTGTACATTTCTCACTTCATTGTTGATTTCTCTATTAACTTGTATTGCACAGTTTTATTACAGATTGCTACTTTCAGTTCTGTTTTTGATACATACAAGTAGCAATCTTTTCCAGTTTATTCATCTTTGTGAAGTATTTTACCTGGGCAGTACAGGGATATAACCAGTGGTAGTCAGTGTAGTACCCCAGTATAACAAATGAAAATGAATAAAATAAAACTCCAAAATAACATAAGCATTTCCTGCTTGGCATCATAATTATTAAAATTCTACAAAAATCAGTCTCAAATTTCTGTACAAATACCCTGAGTGACCACTGCCCATTTTATGCTGCTTTTTCTGTTTTAAGTATTCAGAACTGCATCCAATAATTATACATTTACACAGCTTGCAGAAGGCTAAAGAATCTAAACATCTTTCAGAACTTAGTAGCTTGGACTGATTCAGAGTATATCAGGAAATGAGCCCTTCAAGTACCCTAAGCCATGTCAGTGCACTTTCACCTAACAGTATGATATCTATCTATTTTATTTATTTATTTTGCTTTGCTACCTGTAGACCCCATTTAGGCACACAGCCCATTTTATTGGAGACCCAGGGAGAATACTTCCCAGAAACATAAAGGTGAAGAACAATGTATTCTGCTATCACATTTTACATTCTGTGGAAATAATGAAAAAGTATATGAATATATATAATAGAAATAATATGACATTATATTTTGTAGCTAATAGTAATACTAAAGAGTTTATGAATCACTTAATACATATTTGGAATAGTACATTATAGGAATATTTAAATGATATTACAGTTTCAGTGCTGAAGTCATTCAACATAATTTAGTTGGCAGGTGTAAAGGGTGTATACAAGAGAAGTGGGATAGACTTGGAAATGGAAGTCTAGAGGCAGCACAGTTTTAGTTTTATACAGCAACAAGTAAGATCATTGTATGACAACTATAAAGAATAACACACCAACAAATAGCTCCATTTGGGGGAAATGCCAACTACCATTTATTTATTTATGTGTTTATTTATTTATTTACTATTTAATCTTTTTTTTAAATAGCAGTTTTATTGATTTTGCCATACACATATATCACAAACAATTGCAGATCAGCAATGAACAGTAATATAGGAGAGAACAAAACACTATTCATTATATACAATATATACAATTGTGCTGCTTAAGAATAATAAAATAGCTGGGAATCAGCTTAATGAAAAGTCTAGATGAAAGAGGGTAAGTACAATAACTGCACACACTATATTACACTTTGATCAAAATTTATAGAACAGGTAGAGGGGAAGAATTAATACTTATCTTGAGCAACCTTTTACTCGGGGTAGGGATAAAGGGGGGAAATAAAGGAATTAAATAAGCATATATGTGAGTGGTATTTAGTAATAATGAAGTAATTTAGTTTATAGTTACTAGCTGTCAGTCAAAAGCTCAAATATTATGTCCAGAATTTATGGTAATAGGCCTGCTTGTGGGAGCTAGTTATTAAAAGTTTTTGTGAAGTAATGTATTTAACAGCCATACCCCTAAACCCTCTCCAGGACATCTTAGAACAATCTAGCCAATGTTTAGTAATGTAGAATTTAACTAGTAGACAAAGTGTTATTAAGATATGCAATCTTAATTTAGATATTTTAAGGTTAGTAACATGTAGCAATGCCATTTCCCATGAGAGGGTTGGCTTATGGTATCCCATCTTGTCAAGTCTCACCTTGAGAGAGCACCAAATACTGTGGGAGTACCTACAAAACTATATTATATGTAGGACGTCTGCATGGGGATAAGAGTAGCAGGGGCATATAGTGGACACATCTGGGTTAAATTTGTTTAAGTGGATGGGTGTGAAGTATAACTTGTTGGTAACCATAAATTGTGTATAAGTAAGCTTTTTGAATGGGGAAAACAAAAGTGTGGATTTAATAGCTGATAATTTCTGATCTATTAGCAGGTTTGTCCCTTGTTGATCCCAGTATTCTGCGTATACGATACTGTGGGAGTATCTACAAAACCATATTATATGTAGGATGTCTGCATGGGGATAGGAGCAGCAGGGGCATATAGTGGACACATTTGGGTTAAATTTGTTTAAGTGGACTGGAGTGAAGTGGTAACAATAAATTGTGTATAAGTAAGCTTTTTGAATGGGGAAAACAAAAGTGTGGATTTAATAGCTGATAATTTCTGATCTATTAGCAGGTTTGTCCCTTCTGCGTACATGATTTTTTCCTGATATAAAATTGAGATTATAAGTTTATAAGATAGGGACAGTATACCTTTGCTGGCTAAGCTTTGCAGCAGCTTGGCCACCAGTTTAGTCAGAATCACTAGAAGTATGGCCATGAAGTAGAGATGCAATAATTTCCCTTATCTGCCTCAGACTTATGGTGTATTGTTTAGGTAGATTTTAGAGAATTCAAAGTTCTGTTAGTGATGAGTGTCTATGTTTATCGATATCCCATAGTGTATATTCTTTTATTAGAGGGTAGTCTATCAAATTGATCATGCTGCAGTTCAGTTTGATATTTGGGTTTAGGTGAATGGGCTGGAAAAGGAGGAGTGCATTTTCTAGATTCAGGGATTTAAATAACTCTTGGAAGGTTTTGATTTTAACCTTTAAAATATGCTGCAGTTTCAGATTCTTGAGAATTGATGGACCTAAAAAAGGGAGAGCTTTAGGGTTACATTTGCTATTCAGGGAGTGATTAAGCCACATTTTTACCCAGAGGAGAGTCCATGTTACATAGTTTGGGTGATAGTTGGCAACTGTAATTATTCTATTGGCATGTATGATTCTATAATAGAATTGCAGATTAGGCATACCAACGCCTCCCCTAATTTTTGGGAGGATAAGTCTTTGATATGACACCCTTATGGATTTGGGGTGCCATATGAACTTTACAAAGGCTTATGCATTCTACTGAAAAGAGCATTGGGAGTGGAGGAGAGAGATGCATGAAGATAATAGAGAAGATTTGGGAGGATGTTCATTTTAATGATAGATGTTTTTGCTAACATAAGGAGTGTCATCTGTTGCCATCTAGACATGTTTTGTGAGAGTGCCGTCCATACTTTTGTTAGATTGGAAAGTAATATAGAAGAAGAAGAGTGGTTGTAGCAGACCCCTAGATATTTAAAGGAGTATACTATATGGAAAGATGAGTCTGGAAAGAAGTTCTGTCTATGAGCTGAAGGATTGATTGGGAAAATACAAGATTTATTTTGGTTGATTTTGTATTCTGAGATATACGCAAAGATGTTCAAGGAAGTGACTATTTTCTTGGTATCTGACAAGGGATGCTCAAAATATAGATTCAGGTAATCTGCAAATGCATTCAAGCTGGTGCTGGTATTAAGAATTTTGGGGATTGAGTGGTATTTTTTTTGTAATATGGATAGGAAGAAAGGTTCTAGATATAAGTTGAAAAGAAGAGGGGACAGAGGGCACCCTTGTCTAGTACTGTCTGAGATTTTTATCAGTTGTGAATATTGCTTGTTTATATAAAGTAGCGTGTAAGAGCTATAATATAGAATTTTGATGATATTGATGAATTCGGGAGGTATGTCGAAGTAAGACAGCACTGTAAACAGAAAGTTCCAGTTGACCCTATCAAATGCCTTGCATGTATCCAGTATCATTGTATACCTTGGATGTCTTTCTTGGTAAGGTTAATCATGGTTTCCATAGTTAGATTATTGTCCCAGGTATGTCTGTTGGACATGAAACCTGCTTGTTCTGCAGAAATTAGGGAGTTAATAACCTTTTTAAGTCTTTCGGCAAGTATGGCTGATAAAATTTTTATGTCAACATTCATTAGAGAGATTGGCCTGTAGTTGTTAAGGTTTGATTTATCCAGGTTATTTTTGGGGTTTAGTATGGTCTTTGAGTGGTTGATATAAAAGTCCACAATACCATTAATGGAGATGCAATTATATAGCTTAAGTAAGATGGGAGCTAAGATGTCTTTAAACATTTTATAGAAATCTGGGGAGTATCCACCTGGCCCTGGAGCTTTCCCTAGTTTAAGGTTGTCAATGGCCTTTATAACTTCTTGGATAGTCAGTGGAGCAGAAATGATTACTTTCTGGTTTTCAGTTAGTTTTGGGAATGTGATGTTGTTAAGATAATTTTCTATCTCTGCGATTGGGGTTTGGAGATTGCTACTAGCATAAATATCAGAATAAACTTGGTGAAGTAAATGAATAATTTGAGTATCTGATTTATAAAGTGTATCCTGATGATAAATAAGGGCTATTCTGGGTGATTTATGCTTATTTTTGATTAGTCTAGCTAGTGCTTTGGAGGGGGTTTAAATCCATTTGGAATATTTTGTTATAAATCTTAGTTCCTGTAAAGAGTAATTGGATTGATGCAGATCAAATAACTCTCTTTGCTTATTTATCATTTCATTTTCCTTAGCTAAGGTGTAATTCATTTGAAGTTTATCATCTAGATTGTTAATCTTAGATAATAGGCGATTATCCTTTTCTTTCCTCTTTATTTTAAAGTAGGTAGATTTTTGGATAAATATACCCCTAATTACAGTTTTACACGCCACCTAACGGACGTCATATGGGATGTCTGGGTCACGAGGGTCAGAGTTGAACTCATTCAGAATATTGCTTATCTCCTCAGTAACTGTCAGGTCATATAAGACATTGTTGTTGAGAGACCAGTTAAAACCATTATTTATTAGGCAAATAATGACCAAAGTCCAACGTTCCACAAGTAAACGCTGGCACTACGTGAATAATAAACCAAATAAATTAAACTGAGAAAATGAGTGCAGTGAAAGTAAGGTAAAATATCAAGGTTTAATTCCAAATGGGTGCACACAAACAGATGAGCGCTTTCACAGTAATAGCTTCTTCAGTTAAGCGCACATCCGTTTGTGTGCACCCATTTGGAATTAAACCTTGATATTTTACCTTACTTTCACTGCACTCGTTTTCTCATTATTTATTAGGGATGTGTTAAGTGCAAAGTTTATCATTAAAGCAATCTTTGAATGGTCTGAAAAGAATCTGGGCTCAGTTGAATATTTATTTGCCAATTAGTAAGTGTACTAGACATTAGAAAGAAATCTATGTGTGAACAAGAATTATGGCATTTAGAGAAGTATGTGTAGTTGTTGTTGTTCCGGGCATGATGATCAAAGTATACAGGTCAACCAAATCAAGTCAGAGACTAATTCCATTAGGGCCAGGGAGGCTTGTGTGTTATATGATTTGGATTTATTAGAGCGGTCAATGTTAGGGTCAGTTACTGCATTTGACCCCCCCCCCCCAGGATATAGAGATGGTTGGCGAAATTAAGCAACATACTTTTAAGATGAATCCCTGTTGTCCTGAGCATGGTCCATACAGGTTTAGGAATACAATTGATTTAGCAAGTAGTGGGGTTAGGCATGTGAAGTAGCACCATCTACCCTCCTGATCTACACCATTGTCAATAATGGAAGATTTAAATGAACTTTTAATAATAATCGCTACTCCCTTAGAGTCACAGCTGGATCCTGACGAAATAATATCTTTTATTCATTTCCTGCTCTTTTCCTTTACCCAGTCTTCATCTACCATATGTGATGCCTGAATATAACAGATATCCGCTTCTGTTTTAACCAATATGAATATAACAGATATCCGCTTCTGTTTTAACCAATATGAATATAACAGATATCCGCTTCTGTTTTAACCAATATGAATATAGTAGATATCCGCTTCTGTTTTAACCAATATGAATATAGCAGATATCTGCTTCTGTTTTAACCAATATGAATATAACAGATATCCACTTCTGTTTTAACCAATATGAATATAACAGATATCCGCTTCTGTTTTAACCAATATGAATATAACAGATATCCGCTTCTGTTTTAACCAATATGAATATAACAGATATCCGCTTCTGTTTTAACCAATATGAATATAGCAGATATCCGCTTCTGTTTTAACCAATATGAATATAACAGATATCCGCTTCTGTTTTAACCAATATGAATATAGCAGATATCCCCTTCTGTTTTAACCAATATGAATATAACAGATATCCGCTTCTGTTTTAACCAATATGAATATAACAGATATCCGCTTCTGTTTTAACCAATATGAATATAACAGATATCCGCTTCTGTTTTAACCAATATGAATATAGCAGATATCCGCTTCTGTTTTAACCAATATGAATATAGCAGATATCCGCTTCTGTTTTAACCAATATGAATATAGCAGATATCCGCTTCTGTTTTAACCAATATGAATATAGCAGATATCCGCTTCTGTTTTAACCAATATGAATATAGCAGATATCCGCTTCTGTTTTAACCAATATGAATATAACAGATATCCGCTTCTGTTTTAACCAATATGAATATAACAGATATCCGCTTCTGTTTTAACCAATATGAATATAACAGATATCCGCTTCTGTTTTAACCAATATGAATATAGCAGATATCCGCTTCTGATTTAACCAATATGAATATAGTAGATATCCGCTTCTGTTTTAACCAATATGAATATAGCAGATATCCGCTTCTGTTTTAACCAATATGAATATAACAGATATCCGCTTCTGTTTTAACCAATATGAATATAGCAGATATCTGCTTCTGTTTTAACCAATATGAATATAGCAGATATCCGCTTCTGTTTTAACCAATATGTGCATTAGTAGATTCCTTTTGTTTTTATCCTGGAGCCCTCTGACATTCCAGGAGATTATATTCCACACCTTATCTATAGCTATGGGGACTTAAGGTTAATTTATTAGAGTTTATAGAGTGACCAATGGGGAGTGGAGTTAACTCGTAGAATAGGTGTGTGTGTAACAGCTAATAAGAATACAACACAAAGCTCTCTCAAATCTACCCTAGTGCCTACCCAGTTAACCCCTATATGTGAGAGAGACAAAAAGAGAAAATAGACAGGAAAACATCTTTAAAATAATTATGTAGTTAACAAATTTAGAATAGCTATATTTACAAAATATGTACATCACTGATCCAATTCCAAAAGTTGCCATCTGGTACCCTTCTTAGCTTATCCAACTAGCTCTTTGCTGAGGATTCTGCTAGTTATGGAAAATAAACTAGTGCTTAAGTGTCAAACCTGTTTATGTTATAAACATATTGCAAGGGGAGCTAATTAAGCAACTACTAAATGTTATAAACATATTGCAAGGGGAGCTAATTAAGCAACTTCTAAAATGAGTACCATATAGCGATCCAAGCAGTTGATGACTAAGAATACAGGCAGAACAGTATACATCTAGGAATAAAGCAGTTATTATTTTAGACTTTTAGTTTTCTTTCCCTTCGCCCTCATTTTAGACTGTTTTAATCTTGCTTAAATGATAGGAAATAACCCAAATGGCAATAATTACAACCAAACAAGGCATAAACATCAGTAAAGTCCTATTGTGCTGATCGAGTAATTCTTGTTTTCTTTCAACTGTTCCCATTAGGGGTCGCCACAACAGATCATCTGTTTCCATTTCTTCCTGTCCTCTGCATTTTGCTCTGTCACACCAACCAACTACATGTCCTCTCTCATTACATCCATAAACCTTATCTTAGGCCTTCCTCTTTTGCCCCTTACGTGGCAGCTCCATCATTAGCATCCTTTTCCCAATATACCCATCATCCCTAATCAGCACATGTCCAAACCAATGCAATCTCACCTTTCTGGCTTTGTCTACAAACAGTCCAACCAGGGCTGACCCTCTAATACACTTATTCCTAATTATGCCCACCCTCGTGCAAATCTTAACATCTTTAAATCTGCCACATCCAGCCTTTTTGTCAATGCCACTGTCTCCAACCCAGGTAACGTAGCTGGTCTCACTATCCTCTTGTAGACCTTCCCTTTTACTCTTTCTGGTACTCGTCTGTTACAAATCAATCCTGACACTCTTCTCCACCCACTCCACCCTGTCTGTACTCTCTTCTTCACCTCTCTTCCAGACTTGCTATTACTCTGAACTGTTGATCCCAAGTATTTAAACTCATCTACCTTCGCCAACTCTACTCCCTGCAGCCTCACCATTCCTCAATCCTCCCTCTCATTCACACAAATCTATTCTGTCTTAATCCTGCTAACCTTCATTCCTCTCCTCTGTAGAGCATATCTCCAGTTCTCCAGAGTCTCCTCAACCTGTTCTCTACTCTCACTACATATCACAATGTCATCTGCAAACATCATCGTCCATGGGGACTCCTGTCTGATTTCGTCTGTCAACCTGTCCATCACCACTGCAAATAAGAAAGGGCTCAAAGCTGATCCCTGACGTAATCCCACCTTTGCCTTAAACAAATCTGTCACTCCCACTGCAGATCTCACCACTGTCACACTACCCTTGTACATATCCTGTACCACTCTTGCATACTTCTCTGTCACTCCCGACTTCCTCATACAATACCACAACTCCTCTCTAGGCACCCTGTCATATGCTTTCTCTAAGTCCACAAAGACACAATGCAACTCCTTCTGACCTCTGTACTTCTCCATCAACACTCTCAGAGCAAACATCGCATCTGTAGTGCTCTTTCCTGGCATAAACCATACAGCTAATCACTAATCATCACCTCCCTTCTTAACCTAGCTTTGACTACTCTTTCCCATAATTTCATGCTGTGACTGATCAATTTTATCCCTCTGTAGTTACTACACCTCTGCACATCACCCTTATTCTTAAAAATCGGTACCAAAACACTTTTTCTCCACTCCTCAAGCATCCTCTCACTTTCCAAGATTCATTAAACAATCTTGTTAAAAATTCCAGTGCCATTTCTCCTAAACACCTCCAACCTTCCACAGGTATGTCATCTGGACCAACAGCCTTTCCATTCTTCATCCTCTTCATAGCTATCCTTACTTCCTCCTTGCTAATCCATTGCACTTCATGATTCGGTATCCGCACATCATCCAACCTTCTCTCCCTCTCATTCTCTTCATTCATCAGCCCCTCAAAGTAATCTTTCCAGCTGCTCCACACACTCTCCTCGCTTGTGAGTATGTTTCCCTCATTATGCTTTATTACCCTTACCTGCTGCACATCTTTACTAGCTCGGTCCCTCTCTCTAACCAATCAGTACAGGTCCTTTTCTCCCTCCTTAGTGTCCAACCTTTCATACAACTCTCCATACAACTTATCCTTTGCCTTTGCCACCTCCGTCTTTGCCATGCACCTCATCTCCCTATACTTCTGTTTGCTTTCTTCATCTCTCTGACAATCCCACTTCTTCTTTACCAACCTCTTTCTCTGTATACTCTCCTGTACTTCCTCATTCCACCACCATGTCTCCTTGTCATCCTTCCACTGTCCAGATGTCATACCAAGCACCTTTCTAGCCATCTCCCTTACTAGCTCTGATGTAGTTACCCAGCTATTCGGTAACTCTTCACTGCCACCCAGTTCTTGTCTTAACTCTTCCCTGAACTCCACCTCACAATCACCCTTTTTCAATTTCCACCATTTAATCCTTGGTAGTGCCACCATTCTACGCTGCCTAACTACACTTTCCCCTGCCACCAGTTTACAGTCTCCAATCTCCTTCAAACTGGCCCTAATGCATAGGATATAATCCACCTGTGTACATCTCCCTCCACTCTTGTATGTCACCCTATGCTCCTCCCTTTTATTAAAATATGTAATCACCACAACCATGTCCATCCTTTTTGCAAAACCCACTACCATCTGATCGTCTGCATTCCTTTCCTTAACACCATACCTACCCATCACTTCCTCATCCCCTCTGTTCCCTTCACCAACATGCCAATTGAAATCTGCTCAGATCACCACTCTCTCATCCTTGGGTACAGTCGTCACCACTTCATCCAACTCACTCGAAAATTTTTCTTTCTCATCCAACACACACCCAACTTGTGGAGTATATGCAGTAACAACATTCATCATTACACCATCAATTTCCAGCTTCATAAATATCACTCTATCTGACATTCTCTTCACCTCCAAAACACTCTTGGCACTCTGTTCCTTCAGAATAACCCCTACCCCACTTCTCCTCCCATCCACACCATGATAGAGCAATCTGAACCCACCTCCAATACACTTGGCCTTACTTCCCTTCCTGATCGTGTAATTATAGCACATAAAGGAGAAAAAAAAAACTACTGAACACATGAAGCGAGACATTTCCCAGTCCCTTATGTCTCGTTTTTGATTTTTCCCAACAAAATTTATGTTCTTGTATCAAAACAAAGTAGAGCATATCGGGCTTTCCCTATTAGCATGGGACATTGCATCTTATCTGCACACCAAACAGCCATTAATTGAGTGGCTTTATTATCCAGAGGGTGCGGAAAAAGGCACCTTGGCTCACAACCACTTTATTAAAATGAATGACATCTGGCAGAATGATCCGATCGGGTAGAAGTAGATATGGAGAGCACACAGAAAGCAAAAAAACTTTCACCAAAAATGAAAATAGCAGCTCAGACTGGATTTTAAATATCTTTACTTCAATTCTGGTACCTCGCCTTCAAATGGAATTCCATTCCATTCCATTTGAAGGCGAAGGCCGAGGTACCAGAATTGAAGTAAAGATATTTAAAATCCAGTCTGGGCTGCTAGTTTAGTTTTTGGTTAAAGTTTTTTTGCTTAACAAGCTGGTTGCAGTTAGTAGTGTGTTTTTTGATGAGCACACAGAAAGGCATAACATAGGGTTGTGGAAAGGTGTCAGCTGTGATTTGAGGTTCCTATCACAGTTTCAGTAGGGAATCTGCCGCACAGCCTGGACTTTAGCAGAGGGGTGAAATTGTATAGATTGATGTGAGGGAGGGCGTACCTTGCTCATTTACATTTAGAACAGTCCCGCATAACTAGGATAGACCTCACTTTGGCAGTTAACAGGTCATTGCAGAGATTATGTTAAATGTTTGGATCCGCTTCCTTCTGCGGACAGAGAGGATTCTTTGAGGAGAGCCAGGTAAGTAGAAGCAGAAAGGACTTTGCTGTTTTGCGTTGTGCGAGCTGATCCAATAGAAAGACTTTACTTTTCCTCTTTCCTGTTTGACTTGGTGCACATGATTACAAGAGTCGTACTTACCACCGCTCATGAGTCCCCCTGGCTACACCATGTTGGAATATTCATTCCTGGGGCTTGCGAGTGAATGGTGGATTTTACTTTTAAGCAATATTAACTTTTTTAACAGAGGAAGATGTGTATCTAGTTTGAGGTTGAATAACTGCGGCCAGAATAACCAGAAACTATCTCCAGTAAGAGGTTTACTGTAGTAAACATCACAGTTATGCCTCCAGAGCTGATCCAAAGCATTTTTGCAAAATATAATTAGCTTCCTTGGGTGAAGCCATTGTAAACTTTATTTCTTTATGGTAAAAGGACACAGTGTTCAGAAATCTCATCTGAAACTTGATTTTACATTTGATGAGATCCGCACAGTATGGAAATAGTTTGCGGTGCTTTTCCATAACTTCTTGGGGGAGATCCTGGAAGACAGAGGTTGTATAAGTGCTCCATGTGTAATGTTTTAACTTTTTGTAAGCTGAGAGGATAGCTTGGATGTCTTGGTGATTGAAATGTTTCACATAAATGGACCTTGGGGTAGTAGTACTTTGTTGTTTTTGGAGGGCTGGATGTGCTTTTTCAATTATGCATTCAGCCGGAGGGTCTCTTGGATGAAGCAGAGTGCTGAAGATTAGTTTGAGAGTTGGAAGCCATTGATTTTGATCAGATTTTTCTAGTAAACCCCTAACAATAAGGTTGTTTTGCCTGTTCCTTGCTTCCAGGTACAGAATTTTTAACTTTATGTCAGGTATAGCCTTATCCTTGGTTTTTAATTCAGCTTTCAAGTCTTCGATTTCCATTTCATTTTCTTTGGATCTCCCGTCTACTAGTTCCAGTCTTTCAGCAATTTGGTTGATCGTGGTTCCAAAGGTATTTAGTTTATCGGAAAAGCCTTGGACAGCAGATTGCAGAGGTAAAAGGGCGCTCTTCAGCTCGTCCATATGTATGGTGATATCAGCCTTCTGCTTTGTGGATTCCTTTACTTGTTCTTGTTGAGTTTTGGATGTTTTCTGCCTGTTGGGGATAACTTAGTTTTCTGGAGATTAAATTGCTGATAGTTTCGTTTTTGAGGTTTGGGTGTCCATGCCTTCGATTTCTTTGGGCATTTCCTGATTTTTCCCCTCATGGTTGCTGTCTGTTGCTGAGGTGCCAAAGCCTTCAGGCCTCTATTATCCATGTTTATGCTCATTTTGGTGACTGCTAGATAGTAAATCTATGTTTAACTTACAGATTTACCGGATTTTAGGATAATTCAAGTGAAATCAAGCTCAGTGCAGGTAGTTCTTTCCTGATGAATGTTCTTATATTTCGATTTGCTGGCTTATTGCAGTAATTAAAGGTGTTTAGAGTAAGAGCTATGTGGAGAGGATGCTGCTCAAATGACCACCATCTTGGAATTGTCTCTTTTTTTTAATCTTATGCCGGAGTGTAACAGCAGCATAGCCAGGAGTTAAAGTGAAATTGTTATAATTTAGTTTTGAAGATGAATGGGTTTTCAATGAGTCCAGTAGGGTATGGGATGGAGATCCAGACATTGTAACATGGTTTGAGTAAAGACTATCTTCATGTATATTGTTCAACTTTTGAACCATGAAGAAGGGCCTGTTAGGTTGTACTTTTGTAATAAAGAGCCCATGGGAGGGCACCTTTCAAGGCAATGCCCTGCACGGTCTTACCTATAGATGACAGAGACAGAGAGAGGAAGGTAATGGGATATCTCTGGCCAGTTAGGGTGCTTAAGGACAACACAGTGGTGAGAAGATTGTATATGAATTTGCTTATTTTATTTCTGCAGTGCTCAGTTGTCCTCTGTCGTGTGGCCTGGAGACTGGTGAAAATTTGTGATATATATAGCAATTTGGGAAGAAGAGAGATGTCCTGCTACATTCACTGAGATAATGTTTAACTCTGTATAACATACCCAGTTCGGGCTGTTTTTTATGGCTTGTTGAATATGAAAGTCCAATTTCAAGTTATCATCAATAGTGACATTTAACAGTTCAGTGTTGAAGACTACTTTAATCATTATACTGCAAGAAAAAGTGATTTTGAAGTTTGGTATATGACTTAGGGATTAAAAGGAGAATATTTGTCTTCTTTGTCTGTAGGATGGTGTTGGATTTGGCCAGCCAAGTAGAGGTGAAGGAGTACTATGTATTGCTTGAAGCTGAGTAGGATTCCAAGCTGAGCACGTGAACACAAAATCATCAGCATATTGCATTAGGTTCACATGCTTAACAGCAGTGTGCAAAACTGTAATGAACATGTTGACCAAGAATGGTTCAAATACTGATCCTTGTGGTACACCTACAGATACCTGTAGGAATGTGAAATAGGTTGATTGTTATATAACAGCTTGTGTTCTATCTGACAGGCAACGTTGGAACCAGGAGCTGGTGGGATGGGACAGGCCTAATGATACTAGCTGAAACAGTGTGTCATGTGTCTGTATAAATGACTTTTGATAAATCTAAGAATACTGTGGATGCAATGTTGCTTGTGTTGCATTTTTGATTGATGGTAATCATAAAGTTGAGGGATGCAATGCTAGTGTTGTGGTTTGGCCTGAAAAAGTATTGGGCATGAGGAACAGACTTTGTCAAAATGTGTTTAAGTAGTTGAATGTGGATACATTTCTCCTGGATTTTAGACAGCAATGAATGAATAGCTTTAGGCCTGTGGTTGGAGTTCAGCAATGTTGACTTCTTTGTGAAAAGGGAGAGAGAGAGAATGTAAGATTTCTTCCAGAGAGAGTGGACATTACAATTTTCTGATAGATCTGTTTATCAGAATAGAGACAGGATAGGCTATGGTTTCAGCAAAAATGTTGAGATAGTTGGCTGGTAAATTATCAATAGCTAGGGTGGTGGGTTTAAGTCTGAGGAGGTATTTCCTAATGGTACAAGTGGGAACAGAGCTGAGCAAGAAAGCACTGGAATTGCTAATGGATTGAGAAGTATTTTGTTGATAGTTATAGTTATTGTTTTTTTTGTTTGTTTGTTTCTACTGACTATTGAATTTATGGTGCTTCTATAGTAGAAGCTGAACAAAATGTCAGTACAGTTTGGATCCTTATCATGGTATAGGCTGGGCTGCTGAAATCTGCTAGGGGTTAAGACTTTTTTGATTGAGCCCCAGAAATCTTTTGGGATTTTATGGTGAGTGCTTTGTGAGTTGAATCAGTAGTGGGTTTATATATCTTGACTTTTTTTTCTTTTGTTAAGACTATGGGGGCATGTAAAATTTTTGTGGTCTTGTGGAATTTGAATTTGTAGTCCGCTTTTCCAGGCCTTAGCCATTTTATGCATGATAATTTTGGTATGAGGGGAGAGCCAGGAAGCAATGTTATGCTTGGCAGTCTCCTCTTACTGGATCCAGATTATTTAGCAGATTAAGGAATGTTTTATTAAAGAGAAGCATGGCATCATCTAGAGAAATGTTTGAAGTAAATTCTAATTGATTGAATTTAGAGTGGATATGAATGTTTTGGGATTAAAAGTGGTTAGATTTTGTGTCTTGATAAAGTGCTGTGTTCTGGGTACACAAGCAGTACTTCTAAAAGCAAAAGTCAGGAGGTGATCACTACGTGTGCCTGGTAATGTTTCTGAGAATGATATTTTGTTTGTATTTGTGGTTAATATCCAGTCCAGAAGAGACTGTTTATTACTGGGCTTGTTGAAACTAATTAGGGTTTGAATAATCTGAGTGAAGCCAAACAGATTTAGTGATATGGTGGGGGCATCAGTAGTGAGGGACAGACAATTTGCATGAGCACCCAAGAATAACTGTTTCATAATGGTTGCTTGATGTTGTACAGAAAAACACATCTTCCATAGTATGATTTCTCCTCATGGGATATATAAGGCAATGATACACAGATTTTTTCCATGTGCCCAGTTTGAGAAGGGAAACAAGGATTTCAGCATTCCTCAAAGTCAGTGGATTGACAGGCTATCAAGAGAGTTCAGGGGTATTGGTGAACATTATACCAATGCTTTCTGTCTTCTTTTCTATGACACCACATCTATGGATGCTGTAGTTGGGGGGGGGGGTCAGCATCAGGGATAAATTTTCCCCATTACCAAAAAAGAATTGGGAAAACGTGCCTATTGACTCATTCAAACTCAGGATACTTTTACGAAAATTATATAATGCATGCATACATGGAGAGAAAAAAAAAAGAAAAACTAAACTCTTCAGTGACTACAATGCATTATTAAGTATATACAACAATCCAAATTTAGAAATAAAGGGAGGCAAAGTTCATTATCTCAATACAAAGCAGGAAGTTATGGTTGGGCAACCCAAGGGCGTTTGCTAGGTTATCAGAGAAGTTACTTATTTTGACAAAACCACCACAGACCATTCTATACCACTTACTAACGTCTATAAAAATTTAAAAAGTTGACAACACATCCACTCATAGATACAAATGTAAACCTAATAACCCCCTTTACAGATCCAAACCTAAAAATTCCTTTATGGGTACTTGTTTCTAATGACATTACCTCAAAGAAAACCCTTTACATCCTATGGTTTATTTCTAGACTGTGAGAATCTGGTGATGAATTGCTTGCAAAATCTTAAGGAGAAAAAACAACTCTATTCTTTAATCAATATAGCCATCCCTTTTCTTTATGATGACTCAATAGTTTAACCACATTTCCACATTTATAATTTCTCCCTTACTGCAGACATTTAATATTTCTTCCAGAGAGAGCAGACATTAATATTTTTGGATAGATCTATTTAGGAGAATAGTAACATGATATGCTATGGCATCAACAGCAATTTTGAGGCAATTGGCTAGTGAACTATCAATAGTTAACATGGTAGGTTTATGTCTGAAAAGTTATTTCTTTATGCAATAAGTGAGGATACAGCTGAGAATGAAGGCACTGGAATTGATGATAGCTTGAGAAGTATTTTGCTGACAGTTGTTATTTTTTATTGACTAATGAATTTATGGTGTTTCTGAAGTGGGAGTTGAGTAAAGTGTTAGTATACATTGGAGCCTTAGCATGGAATAGGCTGGGCTGCTTAAATCTGCCACAGGTTAAGAGTTTTTTAATGGCGCCCCAGAGGGCTTTGTGATTTTTATGGTGAGTGCTTTGTGAGATGAAGCAATAGTGGGTTTATCTATCTTGATTTTTTTGGTGAGATTGTAGAGGTATGAGCATTTTTATGGTCTTGCGGAATTTGATTTTACAGCCAGCTTTTCCAGGCCTTATCCATTTTATACATGAATATTCTGGTGTGAGGGGGACAGCCAGGGGGCAGTGTTATGTTTGATACTCTCTTCTTATTGGGTCCAGATCATTTAGTACATTAAAGAAAGTTGTATTAATGAGAAACATGGCATCATCCAGAGAAATGTTCTAAGTAAGTTACAAATGACTGGTTTTACAGTTGATATAAATGGTTTGGGATGAACATTGGTTAGATTACATACTTCAATAATGTGTTGTCTTCTGAGTAAACAGGTACTACTTCTAATTGCACATGTTGGGAGGTGATCAATAAGTGTGTCTGGTGATATTCTTGAAGAAAGGCAATATCCAGTCCGGAAGATAGTTTATTATTGGGTGTGTTGAAACAAACTGGGGTTTGGATAATTTGAGTGGAGTCAAACATATTTGTTGATGTTGTAGACCCATCAATAGTTGTTGAGAGACAAGCTATTTGGGTACCCAAGATTAACTCTTCCTTAAGGGATGCTTGATGTTGTCCAGGAAAATGTATCTTCTGTAGTATGTCATCTCCTGGTGGGATGTATAAGACAAGGATATATGGATTTTCCATGTGGCCAGTCTGAGAAGAGAAATATGAATTTCAGCATCCCTGAAAGGCAGTGGACTGTCAGGCTATCAAGAGAGTTCAGGGGTACCAGGGAACATTACAGCAATGCCTCCTCCCTTCTTTTGTATAAGATCATGTTTATAGATGCTGTAGTGGGGGGGGGGGTTCAGCATCAATAATAATTTTTCCCATTACAAAAAGAATAAGGGGTAGAAGTTGCCCACTGACTCATTCAAACTAAGGATACCATTATGCAAATAGAAAATATGTGTAATACATGGAGAAAAAAAGAAACACTAAAGTTTTTCATGAATACTGTGCGTTACTATACATATGAAACAATCCAAATTATAAATAAAAGGAATCATCGTTATCTATATACAAAGCAAGAAGTTATGGCTGGGCAGCCCAGTAGTTTTTGGCAGGTTATTAATGAAGTTGTGAATTTTGATAAAACCACCTCAGACCATTCTATGCCACTTACTGACTTTTACCTGCTAGAAGAATTTAAAAAGTTTACAACACATTCAATTATACATACAGATCAAAACCTAATGAGCCCCTTTCTAGATCCAAACCTAAAAAACACCTTTATGGGTACTTTGTTCTAATGACATCACCCCCAATGAAAACCTTTTACATTCTATAGTTTATTTCTAGGCAGCAAGAATCTGATGAGGAATGACTTGGAATGTCTTGATTGGGGGGAAAGCAACTCTTATCCTTTGTCAATATACCCATCCCTTTTCCTTATGATAACTCAATAGCAAAACCACATTTCCACAATTAGAATTTTCCCTTACTGCAGGTAGTGTCCTTCAACAACATGCATGTGTACTTATAATATCTCTTCCCTTCAAAACCTGAAAATTTTCACATCTATTTCTATAAGCTGCTATATTACAAACAAATTCAAGAAAATCAATATCTCACTGGTAATATAAGTAAATATGGCCTGCTCATTGACTCTCAGTGTAGTTTCAGAGCAGGTAATAATACCTTTACACCAGTCAATACAGTAACAGATAAGATATTCTCAAGTATAGAAACTGGGATTTTAATAGACAACGTTTTTATTGATCTAAAATGGGCATTTGAGAGAGCAACTGCTATTGAGCACTTAACACTGCTACATTTACAGGAGCAAAGCAAATAAAGCAACCACTCCGACATTATGAAAGGCCCACTTTAATAAGCTCCAGCTATAACTGAGTACCACCATTTGCCAATGACATCATGTATTATGTGCAGTAGCAGGTGTGACACTGCCAGCCCAGCTATCTGGAATTTTGTAAATAATTCTATGTCATTTATCAACATTGATATGATTTATATAGAAGTATGTGTTGAGCAGTTTTTGTACAGTACTGAGCTTCAAGAATGTAATCACAGCATACCCTGCTGGAACACAGAAGATTAGCTTGCAAAACGTCAAGAAAATAAGTTGAAATTAAACTGTTTTATCATTGCGTTATAAATGTTAGTTTCAATGCAGCAAAGAGACAGGATGTCTAGAACTAGGGTGCCTTCTGCATTGTTTTGTAAGTGTTTTTATTGTTTTATGGCTTTCAAGATCTGCAAACTTCTGAGAGATATGTATTTTTAACACAGAGATGCTAAATTCTGTCAGTTTCTGTTTTAGCCTGGGAACTGAAGTCATGTGACAAAAAGTGAAGTCATCCAAGCTAACCCAGCAGTAATATTTGATATTAATTTAAGAACTCTCTCAGAGAGAGAGACTGGGCATTTTGTATTTTGTCTTTGACCGCAAACATCCACTCATCTGCACTTGCCTTGCTGTAAGTAAGATTTAGGGCATACTATCTCTTTTAGATAGAGACAAGAATATAGCAAAAGTTAGTTTACATGTTTTCTGTATTTATTTGAGACTGTTCTGCAATGTTGTTTTAAAATATTTCCTTTGATTTTGAACTCTGAAGTTACTGTGGTGATCTACTGAGTATTGTTTTGTTCTTTTATTATTTACTATTAAATATATTTAAACCTACCTTTGTGGCTGATATTTGTGAGACATATTTAAGCTCTTAGGGTACGTGCATATCTATTTGGTGACACTGTGCTGGCTACTCCTATAGCCTTGCTTGGTCAGACTAACATTTGGATAATAGTAACATTACACCGTAGGATTGGACACCCTTTGTAAGGGCCATATAGTAGCTGATAAGTAGGGGTTGGTGCGAATGGAAACTACCTTATAGTCTGGGCAGAAGGGGTATAGCTAGTAAACCTGTGCTAGCCTTCCCCAGGTGTGCATGTGTGTGTGTGTGTGTGTGTGTGTGTGTGTGTGTGAGCTACTTGGGCAGGGACATGAAGCACTAGTTGGACACAGAGGGTGCTGGAGGTCTTGGCTTGGCACCTCAGCTGAGATCTTAACCCTGTAGCTGTGCCAGTGAGGAGTTTTATTGGGGATCTGTAGAAAGAGGGAAAAACCAGCCCCAGGCTGACTGTGATCTCTGTGTGCTCTTAAGGAAAACTGCACTTTACTGGGTGTGTACTTGTAGTCCTTCCATTGTGCATGTGCCTCACTGTTACCAGTTGTGAGGATTGAGGCTCCTTGATTACTGAGCCAGTGTAGGGGCATCACAGCAGGTATGCAACAACATGTAGTTAACACCAAGTAGTGGGTTGGAGCTAATAAACTACCAATGAGCCCAAGGTACTGGGTGTTATACTGTCAAAGAGATAAACAATGTAAAATCCCTCATATCATAGCACAGAGGAAGCTGTCTATGAAAAAAAGCCAAAATGCCCAATCAGTGTTCCATATTGTCCTTTTGGCCAGAATCAATGCATATATGATCTTATCTTTTATGAACTGTATAACTACATTTGGCAGAACACTTTTTAAAACTAATTACAGTAAATCAGTATCCCAGATTATTCACCAAGTGCACTAGGGGATGGAGCATTCTGAACATTTTCCTCACCAAGATTGCCGACAAGTATACCATGTCTTTCATATCTTTGTCACTGAATAGGCCAGATCACAGCTTACTAACATTCTCTTTTAAATACATTAATCTCTCCATACTAGACAATTCTGAATTCAAGGCCTTTAAACATACAAAACATAAATTCAGTGATGCGCTATCTACATTTACTTGCAATGTCATCACGTTCCATGAAGCTTCACCTGCTACTTTTTCAAAAAGTTATAGTCTCCACTAGAAATGAATATTATCTACCAGTAAATTAAATGCAGATAGCATAGTAGTCAGAAACTTTGGCACCGGACTCAGCAGTTCTCTCAGCTTTGACCATTATATTGCAAAAATAGTTAGGAAATCCTTCCAGGTAGCACAATTACTTTTGAAAGGTGTCACATCTGTGTCAAAGGATTCCACTGTTTACATGCACACTAACATGGATGAATTATTGAGCACAATGCCCCTTTTGGCATCTACAACAGCCGATATATCATGCAGCTAGAAAGGCTCCAAAAGGTTCTGAAAACAGTAAACTTTATTGTCATTCAGACCATAAAACAAAATTGAACAATAGAATGAAATGTCTTTTTTTCCAAGCTCATATACAACATATCAAATACAATAAACCCTATAACACATACTGAGCCAACTGAAGGCAGAGAAGTTTCATCAACCATTCTCGATTCATCATGAAGGTGATCACAGTAATTGCACCATCCACACCATCCACACTGCTGTTAGCTCCATTTCCAATATCAGCAAATCCCTAAGTCCCTATCAGGCCCCTCCAACCCAAGAGAACCCCAATCTGGATTTAATCAAGTGATATACAAAACTGGGTTTTCACTACCTACATTTAGCACAACCATCACCACTTAAAGGCCCGAATGGCCACAACCTTTTCATCTATCTTCCCACAATCTTCACCATCCATGCTGTCACTGTTTCATCTCCAACATCATTCAAACACCAGCAATGTCCCAGAAATCAGTCTGGTCCATCTGACTAACAAAAGGATCCAATCACTCAGTAGACAAAAATCTGGCCTCCCCAACTGCATTCCGTGTATCTTGCCAACCTGAAGGCCTGAATGGCCTTGACTAGCACAATCTCCAAACACAGCAAAATCCAATGATTCAGCAAGAACCACAGCTGCCGGCAAACCACACAGCCTACTGAGTCAGAACAGACTCTCAGATATATGACCTTTCTATAAACCCTACACAAATGCAACATAAAACACAAAATGCACATCTGGAGCTGGAGAGGCCACTGCCATACGAGGCGCCACAATCTTGCCATCATTGATGAAAATGATTATTGGCCTAAAATCTATTAGCTACTTAGGCAGACTAGAAACCTTTTCCCTGTAGTCTGTCTATTATAGACTCCTTTGTGGAGATCTTTGTCTGGCATTCTGGGTCATCAGTGGTGACACTCTAATGGATCCTCTCATACTTTTAATGAAAGAACAGCTACCAAACAACCAAACCAAGGCATTGAACCCCCCAACAACATATACATAAAACATGCTGGAAGGATATGTTCATTACTTAGTGAATGACCCATCTCTGCAATAAGTTACCCCTGCATGATAAACACAGTGACACCCTCACCTCATTCAAGACTAACCATGATGACTGGCTGGGTACTTACTAGTTTATCCTTGACCAGATGTGTTTTGCCCTCCTGAATTCAGGGGTACATCTTGAAAGATGGTATTTGGACAAGGTTCACATGGCCTTCGGATATACTTGCATTGTAATCCCTATGATCCTATAAATTTATCCCAAATTGGAATACCTTGTGCTTTACCTATGCATAATTGCAACCTTATATAATCATTATATAGGTAGATGGCTGGAAAACTGGTGAATAGATCACAAAGACTTGATGTCCCAGCCTGCTACTCTAAGTGGAATATAGCTAAATCTGGTGTTCCTTTGTAGTATGTTTTTTCTCTACAATATACAGTGGATATAAAATGTGTACACACCCAGTTAAAATGCCAGGTTTTTGTGGTATAAAAAATGAGACCACCATAAATCAATACAAAACTTTTACCACCATTAATGTGACCTATAACCTGTACAATTCAATTGAAAAACAAACAAGTATGTTAGGGAAAAATATTAAAAAATAAAAAAACATACAATAAGCTGGTTGCATAAGTGTGCACACCCTTAAACTAATACTTTGTTGAAGCACCTTTTGATTTAATTACAGCATTCAGTCTTCTTGGGTACACATCTGCCATCAATTAAAGAGACTCTGATTAACTCCAAATAAAGTTCAGCTGTCCTAGTAAGATTTTCCTGACATTTACTCTGTTGTCTGCTGCAGCAAAAGCCATGGTTCACAGAGAGCTTACAAAGCATCAAAGGGGTCTCACTGTTGAAGGGTATCAGTCAGGGTAAGGTTACAAAAAAAATGTCCACAGCATTGGATATACTATGGAACACAGTAAAGACAGTCATCAAAAAGTGTAGAAAATATGGGACAACAGTGACATTGCAAAGAACTGGACATCCCTCCAAAATTGATGAAAAGACGAGATGAAAACTGGTCAGGGAGGCTGCCATGAGACCTACAGTAACACTGAAGGGGCTGCAGGAATTTCTGGTAAGTACTGGTTGTGTACTACATATGATAGCAATCTCCTGTATTCTCCATATGTCTAGACTATGGGGTGGGGTTGTGAAGGAAGCCTTTTCTTACACAGAAAAACATCCAGGGCTGGCTAAAATATACAGAACAATACATTGTCTCCCAAAAGCATGTGGGAAAATGTGTTATGGTCTAATGAGACCAAGGTTGAACTTTTTGGCCACAAATCCAAAAGGTACATTTGGAGCAAAAACAACACTTCGCATCACCAAAAGAACACCATCCCCCCAGTGAACCATGGTGGTGGCAGTATCATGCTTTGGGGTTACTCTTCTTCAGCTGGAACCAGGGTTTTAGTCAAGATGGAGGGAATTATGAACAGTTCCAAATACCAGTCATGTTTGGCCCAAAACCTTCAGCTGTCTGCTTGAAAGCTGAAGATGAAGAGGCTTTTCACCTTTCAATATGACAATGTCCCCAAGCATATATACAAATCAACCAAAGAATGGCTTCACCATAAAAAAAAAATAAAGTTTTGGAATGGCCCAGCCAGAGCCCAGACCTAAATCCAATAGAAAATCTGGGAGGGGGGGGGGTGTAACCTGAAGATGTCTGTGCACAAGAGATGCCCTTGCAATCTGACAGAGATTTGGATAACTTTTTCAAGGAAGAATGGACACATATTGCCTAGTCATGGTGTGCCATGCTGATAGACTCCTACCCAAGAAGACTGAATGCTGTAATTAAATCAAAAGGTGCTTCAAAGTATTACTTTAAGGGTGTGCACACTTATGCAACCAGCTTATAGGTTAGTACTAGGCTAACTGCCCTTGCGAGCCATTTTTGAGACTCAAACCCTGCATCTTGTGTTCATAAGGAAAACACCTTAACCATTAGGCCACCCTCCCAATTGTATGTTTTTTATTTTTTATATTTTTCCCCTAACATATTTGTTTGTTTTTCAATTGAATTGTATGGGTTATAGGTCACATTAAAGGTGGGAAAAGTTTTGAAATGATTTATTGTGGTCTCATTTTTTTATATCACAAAAAACCTGACATTTTAACAGGAGTGTGTACACTTTTTATATCCACTGTATACTGTATAAGGGTGCAGGGTCACAGATATTTTGAGGATATGAAGATAGGCATTGCAGTACACAACTCCTGTACAAATTGGCAAACCAAATAGTCTGAATGAATGTTCACACAAGTACCACTCTTTGGCCATAGTAACTTCCTTTAGAGATCTGGGCATAATTATTAAACTCTCATTCAAACACAGTACCCCTCAGGCTCATAAAAAGGCACTACGTCAACAGCATGTTACGATAAAGTCAGTTTCTTCTCTTGCCCCAGTACCTTCACTGATGTCTACAATAGTTAAAGTGGACAATTCCTGATGTACAGTGTGTATTCCTGGGCATATCCAAAAGCAAAACTGATTTTTCTTAAGGATGTGCAGAGAAGATTTGCTAAATCTATGCAGCACTATAGAAATGCTCAATATTTGACTAAACTCAAACTTCTGGGGCTGTATATAATCAGCTAGAGGTACATACATCTATCTAAATACTGTTATACTCATAGGTCCATAGGTAGATACTAGGCTATCTGCCCTAGGGCATTTATAAGCCTAGCCAGTGTATTTGGCTTCCGCCTCCCTATTAGATTAGCCTACTGTGCCTCTGTAAAGTAGGTCACAGAAGGTACCCTTTTAAAATTAGTTTACTGTGCCTCTGTCTAGCAGGGACACTGGGGAGATCCCAGGGGTGAATTTGTGATTTCCCATCCACGCGTCCAAATTTCGCTTGAAGAGGGTCAGCGAGGGGCTATGTCTAACATGAATTGTGATTCTATTCCAGAGTGAGGGGAGCCTCTGTGAAATGAATCTGTCCCTCCAGCATGTCCTATTTATTTTTGTGCTGAGGTTTAGGTCCCTGATTTGTAGGATTTTTTGAGGTGGAGCATGTCCATTAAGTGGATTCCTCACTCAGTGCTGATTCCTTTCTCTGATTAACTAAATATTGCTACATTCAGTATTGACCCTTTCTATGCTCTCTGCTGACTCCTGCATCTGATTATATAAATGCCGCTGCACTTAAGTGATGAATCCTCCCTTCCCCCCTCTCTCTCATTACCTAAATCCTGCTGTACTCAGTGCTAAATCTTTTCTCTGCTTATCTAAATGCTGCAACACGCATTGCTGATTCCTCTCACTGAGTATATAAATGCTGCAATACTTAGTGCAGACATTCATGACATCATTGTTAAGTACTAGGTAAGAGTACATAAATGCTGCAATACTTAGTGCATACATTCACTGCGTCATAGGTAAGTACTAGGTAAGAGTATATAAATGTTGCAATACATAATGCATACATTCATTGTGTCACAGGTAAGTACTAGGTAAGAGTATATAAATGCTGCAATACTTAGTGCATACATTCATTGTGTCATAGGTAAGTACTAGGTAAGAGTATATAAATGCTGCAATACTTAGTGCATACATTCATTGTGTCATAGGTAAGTACTAGGTAACAGTATATAAATGCTGCAATACTCAGTGCATTCAGTCATTGGTAAGTGCTAGGTAATTAGTCTGCAGATCATTACAAGATAGCCAAAAACCTATAGTCAGTAGGTTACTCTGCCTTTGAGAAGATCAGAACAAAACAGAAATGTAGAAAAATTAAGGCTGCTTACGCAATCACCTCACCTAGGTTTACCCTGAAGATGATGGGGGCTACTCTGCTCAACACATTGTGGATGTTTGTTGCAGAGGTGGGGGATGCAGTGGGATAAGAATCATACCAGCATGTCTTTTTTATCATTTGATGAACATTTAGTTCCTTTATTCTAGTATTTCAGGAACCATTTGTTCTGTGAAGGAAAAGAAGATCAAATATGATTCGATCTTTCATGAGTAGAAAGGCTAGATGCAAATGCCCACAGAGTATTCTATAAGAAACTGAAAAATTGAACATAGAGAGACATCCAACAGTCTGGCCCATTAGCTAGAATTTTTTAGGTCACTGATCATTTTAGTTAGAAACCTCTGTGATCACTCAAGTCAAGTTATATGTTTAGTCAAATACATATTGGGACATTATGCTCAATAGTTGGTTTGATGTGATACAAGTAAAGGTGGTTAGGAATTTTTTGGATCTACGGGAGATACCATTGGAAATCAAAAT
Source organism: Protopterus annectens (assembly GCF_019279795.1). Classification (NCBI taxonomy): domain Eukaryota; kingdom Metazoa; phylum Chordata; order Ceratodontiformes; family Protopteridae; genus Protopterus; species Protopterus annectens. The sequence goes on from NC_056728.1 coordinate 1,117,481,536, forward strand.
CAGATAAGACAGACAGAAGGCTTTCGTTATGACTATAGTGACATGATCATTGATTTACAGTGTCACTGGTACAACAGGTAGCACACCTGACTTTGGTTGTAAAAGACAAGAATGGCTTCAGATTCCATTTCCAATCTAGGAAATTGGATTGCTGACATTACAGCATAGCTTTAGGGAAGTGTTGCACTCCTGACTGTACCATTCTTCACATGAGGTATTAAACTGAGGTCCCATCTGCTTCATTTGGTGGTAGCTCATGTGGATGTAAAAGATCCCGTGGCACCTATTGAAAAGAGTAGGGAAAGATCCTCAATTCCTTGGCCAAATTTCTCCTAGTAGCATAAGTACCACTTTAGATCTTCCCTGAAAAAATCCTACTAGTCTAGTGCAGCTAACCTGATAAATACAATATAAATGAAAAACAAGTCATCACCAAGAGTGCCTGGATCTCATATGACAGCGTCCGACTGTAGTTATGTGACACCTATATGGTATGAAACATGTTTTGTTTACCAAAATTAACTATCCTTGATTTTTTTTATATTTAATTTGAGACCGTTGTCTTTACAATAGTTGTTACTATTGGACTAACCCATGCTGCGAATAAATGGAAGATCATTGTATGTCAAACTACTACATTGGCTAACTTCAAGGCTGCTCTTGATGACTGGATAGTAGACAATTTTACACCAGGATTATCATGTACTGCCCTACTCAATTTGCGAGGTAAGCAGTAGTAAGTGCTTTAAAAGGGTATCAAGAACTTAATTTTGTCTGCTTAAATGTGTATATAACTTGACATCTTATGGTACCCATAATCACTTGCCTTGTATGTCCCTTTGTTCCCATGTTCATAGGTAGGTTCATAGGTTCATAGGTTCATAGGTAGGTACTAGGCTATCGGCCCAAGGGCCTACATAAGCCTAGCCAACAAGGTTCCCTGGCTTACGCCACCCAAGAAAGTTATTTTCCTGTGCCACTGTTGAGCAGAGACACAGAAGTGATCCCCGGGGTGTATTTCCTATTTCCCATCCACTCATCAAAATTTTTCTTGAAGAGTGCTAATGAAGAACTTTGCTTGACATAGATGGGTAGCCTGTTCCAGAGTATGGGAAGTCTCTGGGATAGGAATCTATCCCTCCAGCATGTTCTGTTTATTGTGGTGACAAGGTTTAGGTCCTTAGAGCATGTAGCTCAGAGGGATTGGGATTTCTTTAGGTGAAGCACATCTAACAGCTCTGGGTTTGACATACCTTTATATGTTAGGCAGAGATCACCTCGGAGTAGGTGATATGCTACGGAGTAAAGCTGGAGTTTTTTGAGGCAGTCAGTGTAGGGCATTTGTTTGAGTCCAGTAATCCTCTTTGTGAGGTACTTCTGTGGCCTTTCTAGCTGCTGCAGATGTCTTGTGAGGTATATTCCAAAAAGGGCGTTGTACTCTATAATGAGTGTTGAGTAGAGTGGAATGATGACCTCTTTTTTCCTGGATGAGAACCCTTTTATGATGAGGTGTGCCATGTAGAAGGACTTCCTGACTACTGTGGTGATGTGACTATCAAAGGAGAGACCACTGTCCACCTGGGTCCCAAGGTATCTTATCACACATTTGGTGTTAAGTAGATTGCTGCCTCTGTGGTAGTTCATGGGTACAGAGTTTTTACCAAAGGGGATGACACTGCACTTTTTGGCATTGAGCTTGAGGCCATGGCTCTGACACCAGGCATCTGTCTCAGAGAGGCCCTTCTGTAGGATGTTCACATCATTTGGGGATTTGACTATGGCTCCTAGTTTGCAGTCATCTGCAAACTTCATTAGCCAGAGGCCTTCTGTGTTAGCCTGTACTTCAGAGAAGGAGATACCAAACAGGAGCAGTCCCAGGACGGAACCCTGTAGTACTCCACTTGTCACTGGTTTGAGGTCAGATTTGGAGTCTGCAACTTTTACAGTGTGGGTTCTGTCAGTGAGCCAGTTGGCAACCCAAGGATGTTCCTATGTTTTAAAATGCACCACCTGTTTGCAGCTGATCAGTCAAAGGACTGGATGGCATGGATATGCATATTCCTAACTTCTTTGTAGCCAGGGTGGTGCATATGGGACATCTTGATACAATGTAGAAATGTTCTCATGTTTACTGTCAACCATTTGTGAGAGGCACTCTTATGCAACGACACTGAAGGCTAAACTCTTGCATAGCACTGCATATCAGGTTGTCAAAACAACACAAACAACACCCACCTCAAATAGTACACAACACACACATAGACTAACATCTGCTGAGACACTTAAAAGCTATATTCCTAAACAACTAAAATCACCTAAACCATCCGCTGTCATAGCTATGCCTCAGCAAACCTCAAGATACTCCGAAAGAAACATCTAATACCACCATGCAGTCATACTCAATGGAGCCACAATCAGTAAGCCCCTAAGGCAAGCAGGCATACTTCCCAGGACTCTCGTCTTGGAGTATGACACAGTAAGGCACACTGATGTCCCTCTAATCAGGATGAATAAGAAAAAATAATGGTTAATTGATTATCTGAAGCCAGGATCTGCCAAATCATGCATGCACTCAAGTCATTACAGCACAGGTAAAAGTATGATTTGGTCATAGTCCATGTAGGTGTAAATGACCTGAGACATACCTTCCTGGACTATATGAAGAGAGAGACATTATAGAGCTCACAGATTATGTGTCTTGGCCTGGCATGAGCTTAGCATTGAGCGTATTACCATCACTCATGATGATGCAACAATTTAAGCAAAAGATGACTTTTTTAACAATTGGCTGTATTTCTGGTGTCATTCAATGGAGATCCACTCTTTGTCAGTCTGGGACTAACACAGACAAATTCCTGGCACCAAAGCCATGACTTAAAAGTCAATTCCAAGAAATGCATTACAGTACCCTTTGTTGAGGTCAGCCATTTAGGGTAACAACATCATTAATAAAATGCCCATAAAAGTTGATTAACCAGTCATGGGTCTGGGAACCCATATAGATAGTAACCTAGCATTTGACCAACATGTGCCCACGGCAGTAAGAAAATCCATCTATGCTGCTCAACTTTTAAGTAAGGCTATGGCGTCTGGGTCCAAATAGGTTATTGTACCCTGTACTTGGCCCTCATCAGGCCCATCATAGAGTATAATGCTCCCTTTGGTATGTGCCTGACCAGATACAGGCAGTGACTGAACATCCACAATGGTTCTTAGAAAAACTCTCACATCTGGGGATTAACTCATACATTACTAGGTGGTAGCAAACTGGCTGAACAACAGAACGCACATTGTCAAAGTTGGGGAGTCCACCTCCATCAGTAGACCAGTTACCAGTGGGGTACTACAGGGATCTGTGCTGGGCCCTCTACTGTTTGGAATTTATTTCTCTGAAGTCCAGGTGAAGGTAGATGACCTGTGGCTTACCTAGTTTGCAGATAACTGTAAACTGGGTGCAATCATAGAGTCCACCAGTGATGTTAACATATCACAGAAAGGGCTGGCAGAGATAAATATTTGGTGCCAAACTCACAGACTAAAACTTAATACAAAAACTGTCTCATTATCCCCTTCAGTAAAGAAGTAGCCCCTGTTAATTATGATATAGATAGCAATTCTGTAAGCTCAGACTCAAGTGGTGCAAGAAATATGAGCACAAGTTGATAGCAATCTAAACTTCGATCACTATGTGTCCGTAGTGGTAAGAAAAGCATTCTAGATTGTGCAGCTCATAAATAAGGGCATTGCATCCATGACTAGGAAGGTTATAGCTCCATTCTACTCGACCCTTATCATACCACTAACTGAGTACAATGCTCCCTTCTGTATGTATCTCACCATACACCTGCAGCAACTGGACAGACCACAGAGGTTTCTGACCAAGAGAAGCCAGGGCCTTCAAAACATGACATACATGGAAAGACTGAAAGCTCTGTCACTGTATTCTGTACCATTCAGGGTGTTGAGAGGTGACCTGTGCCTGACCTACAGAGCAGTATTGGACCCTGCCTTAAGGGATATGCTGTACATCTGCAATTCAAATGGGACAAGAATAACTCACTCCAGGGATCTCAACCTAGTCTATGATATCTGTGATGTTAAGAGAACATGCTGGAGAGACAGATATATCTCCCAGAGATTGCTGTTCCTCTGGAATAGACTCATACTCCATGTAAAGCAGAGCTCCTTAATAACCATATTCAAGTACAACCTTGATAACTGGATGGGTGAACATAAATTCACCTCGGGGGTGGGATCTATGTCCATCATTGACAGGGGCAGTCAGTGCTGATCACAGAACTGCTCTGCTCACAACCATCTAACTAAGGTCAATAAGGGTACTTGGGTTACTACACAGCTAGGCTTTTAAAGTCCCTATGGCCATTAGCCTAATAATGCCTATGAACCTTCTCCCAACTAATTGAAGACATCACCAGACCTCACAATAATGACAACTTGGGCTCCACAATAGACTGGATATTAATGTCCCACCCTAACAATGTCACCACTGCAAGCATACTACCTAATACCATTAGTGACCACCACCCAGAATATATCATATGCAAAAGTAAAACCATCCATATTTTAAGGAAATCTTAGCTACAGTACATTGGGAACCCCTAAACTCCCTACCACTTAATGAGGCTGTTGAATTCTTCAACTCAACATACCTAGACATCATAAATAGACAAACACCCACCCACCAAAAATGAATAAAAAGGCCAGAAATAACATGGACATGTCACATGACATGGGAGGACACACACAAACACCAAACACACACACACCAGAAAGACCACAGCAAGGCACCCCAGCCAAGAAGCAAACCTGAGAACCTGCAGCACCTGCAGCTGTGAGGCAACAATGCTACCACTGCACCATCAAATATTAAGCATTGCAAAATTACAGATATTATGATATATGAGGACAGAGATCATATAAAATGAAAAAAAAAAATTTTTTTTTTACAAATGGTGGTGAATAAAACATAACAATGGAAGCTAGCTCTCAAAATCCACCAATGAAGTCATGTCTACAAAGGGATAAAATCTGCAAACTATGGCAGAAAAACAAAGACCCCTCAACTCTACTACATTACAAGCAACTCTGCAACCAGGCAAAACATCTAATAACCACTGATGAAAATGCCCACTACCTCCACCTACAAAGCTAACATAAAAATAATCCCAAAAAATTCTGGTCCTCCATCAACCAACTATTACACCCAGGCTCTCAAAGCAACCCATCCCCTGACCCACACAAACCCCTACCGAACTTGCCCCCCTCTTCAATTCCTACTTCAATGACACCATAGCTAATCTATCCACCACCTTTTCTATGGTTAACACCACCACCACCAAGACAGTTAATGACCAAACCATCCCAGAAAACAATCCTACACACAACTCTAACCTAAAATTCTCCCCCATGCCCACCACCACAATAAAAAAAACCTTTTACTTAAGGTAAAACCCTGCACTCTGGCCCCTGACAATCTACCCCCACATTTCCTGCAGCTAGCTGTGAACTCTATAGCTTATCCCATCAGCATACTCACTACCAGATCAATTAAAGAGTCCCTTGTCCCAGACATCTGGAAAAAAAAACATTCATTCTCTCCTGACACAAAGATGGCACCAACACAGACACCACAAACTTTCGACTCATAGCAATTCTCTCACCCCTCTCTAAAATACTGGAAAAATGCCACCATGCCCAACTCCTCAACCACCTGCTTGAAAACCAAATTCTGTCACCCATTCAGCATAGTTTCAGACCAGGACACAGCACAACAACTGCCCTCCATTCCTTCCTTGATACAGTCTCAGCATGGTGTCACACCAGGACACAGCACCACTACAGCTCTCCTCTCCTTCCTTGATACAGTCTCAGCATGGTGACAGACCAGGACACAGCACCACTACCGCCCTCATATCCTTCCTTGATACAGTCTCAGTATGGTGTCAGACCAGGACACAGCACCACCACTGCTCTCCTCTCCATCCTTGATACAGTCTCAGCATGGTGTCAGACCAGGACACAGCACCACTACAGCTCTCCACTCCTTCCTTGATACAGTCTCAGCATGGTGACAGACCAGGACACAGCACCACTACAGCTCTCCTCTCCTTCCTTGATACAGTCTCAGCATGGTGACAGACCAGGACACAGCACCACTACAGCTCTCCTCTCCTTCCTTGATACAGTCTCAGCATGGTGTCAGACCAGGACACAGCACCACCACTGCTCTCCTCTCCTTCCTTGATACAGTCTCAGCATGGTGTCACACCAGGACACAGCACCACTACAGCTCTCCTCTCCTTCCTTGATACAGTCTCAGCATGGTGACAGACCAGGACACAGCACCACTACCACCCTCCTCTTCTTCCTTGATAGTCTCAGCATGGTGTCACACCAGGACACAGCACCACTACAGCACTCCTCTCCTTCCCTGATACAGTCTCAGCATGGTGTCAGACCAAAACACAGCAACACTACTGCTCTCCTCTCCTTCCTTGATACAGTCTCAGCATGGTGACAGACCAGGACACAGCACCACTACTGCCCTCATATCCTTCCTTGATACAGTCTTAGCATGGTGACAGACCAGGACACAGCACCACTACAGCTCTCCTCTCCTTCCTTGATACGGTCTCAGCATGGTGTCAGACCAGGACACAGCACCACCACTGTTCTCCTCTCCTTCCTTGATACAGTCTCAGCATGGTGACAGACCAGGACAAGGCACCACTACAGCTCTCCTCTTCTTCCTTGATACAGTCTCAGTATGGTGTCACATGAGGACACAGCATCACTACTGCACTCCTCTCCTTCCTTGATACAGTCTCAGCATGGTGTCACACCAGGACAGAGCACCAATACAGGTCTCCTCTCCTTCCATGATACAGTCTCAGCATGGTGTCAGACCAGGACACAGCACCACCACTGCTCTCCTTTCCTTCCTTGATACAGTCTCAGCATGGTGTCAGACCAGGACAAAGCACCACTACAGCACTCCTCTCCTTCCTTGATACAGTCTCAGCATGGTGTCAGACCAGGATACAGCACCACTACATCTCTCCTCTCCTTCCTTGATACAGTCTCAGCATGGTGACAGACCAGGTCACAGCACCACTACTGCCCTCATATCCTTCCTTGATACAGTCTCAGCATGGTGACAGACCAGGACTCAGCACCACTACAGCTCTCCTCTCCTTCCTTGATACAGTCTCAGCATGGTTTCAGACCAGGGCACAGCACCACTACAGCTCTCCTCTCCTTCCTTGATACAGTCTCAGCATGGTGTCAGACCAGGACACAGCACCACTACAGCTCTCCTCTCCTTCCTTGATACAGTCTCAGCATGGTGACAGACCAGGAAACAGCACCACTACCGCCCTCATATCCTTCCTTGATACAGTCTCAGTATGGTGTCAGACCAGGACACAGCACCACCACTGCTCTCCTCCCCTTCCTTGATATAGTCTCAGCATGGTGTCAGACCAGGACACAGCACCACTACAGCTCTCCTCTCCTTCCTTGATACAGTCTCAGAATGGTGACAGACCAGGACACAGCACCACTACAGCTCTCCTCTCCTTCCTTGATACAGTCTCAGCATGGTGTCAGACCAGGACACAGCACCACTACAGCTCTCCTCTCCTTCCTTGATACAGTCTCAGCATGGTTTCAGACCAGGGCACATCACCACTACCGCCCTCATATCCTTCCTTGATACAGTCTCAGTATGGTGACAGACCAGGTCACAGCACCACTACAGCTCTCCTCTCCTTCCTTGATACAGTCTCAGCATGGTGTCAGACCAGGACACAGCACCACTACAGCTCTCCTCTCCTTCCTTGATACAGTCTCAGCATGGTGACAGACCAGGACACAGCACCACTACAGCTCTCCTCTCCTTCCTTGATACAGTCTCAGCATGGTGTCACACCAGGACACAGCATCACTACAGCTCTCCTCTCCTTCCTTGATACAGTCTCAGCATGGTGACAGACCAGGACACACCACCACTACAGCTCTCCTTTCCTTCCTTGATACAGTCTCAGCATGGTGACAGACCAGGAAACAGCACCACTACCACCCTCATATCCTTCCTTGATACAGTCTCAGCATGGTTTCAGACCAGGACACAGCACCACTACTGCCCTCATATCCTTCCTTGATATAGTCTCAACATGGTGTCAGACCAGGAGACAGCACCACTACAGTTCTCCTCTCCTTTCTTGATATAGTCTCAGCATGATGACAGACCAGGACACAGCAACACTACAGCTCTCCTCTCCTTCCTTGATACAGTCTCAGCATGGTGACAGACCAGCAAACAGCACCACTACCGCCATCATATCCTTCCTTGATACAGTCTCAGTATGGTGTCAGACCAGGACACAGCACCACTACAGCACTCCTCTCCTTCCTTAATACAGTCTGAGTATGGTGTCAGACCAGGACACAGCACCACTACAGCTCTCCTCTCCTTCCTTGATACAGTCTCAGCATGGTGTCACACCAGGACACAGCACCACCACTGCTCTCCTCTCCTTCCTTGATACAGTGAACCAGGCAAGGGATTCTGGTAAAATAATCTCTTCACTTTTCCTCGACCTCTCTAAAGCTTTTGATACCATTTCCATACTATCCTCCTGTCTAAACTATCCACCTTCCACATTTCTCCTGCTACCCTACAGTGGTTCAATATCTATCTCTCCAATACGCGACAATCCACCAAATGGCAACAATCTTAATATCCCTTCCTCAGTACTTCCACAGGGGTACCCCATGGCTCCATACTTGGTCCTCTCTTATTTAGCATCTTTATTAACAACTTTCACTCCACTCTCCCACAATGCTCAGTATTCCATTATGGTGAAGATTCTACAATAATATGCACTGCAAATTCCAGCACTGAGCTCCAGCAAATCACCCAGAATGCCCTTACCTCTACTGAATCTTAGATGCTTAACAATCACCTTGCCCTAACTCCAAAAAATAAACTAGTAATTTTTACCCCCTAAGAAAACCACTCCCTTAGATAAAAAGTCTTCACTATACAAGCCCAAGACAATACCACTATAGAAGTTGTCCCACACACCAAATTACTAGGCATTATTATAGATGAAAAACCTTAACTTTGACCTACACATAAACAATAACATCAAAATAACACACCAAAACCTCTGTATGCTCTACAGGCATCAACATTTTCTTAGCCTCTCTACTAGACAAACCCTTGCAGCTACCTTTTTAATTACCCTCTCTCCTTTATGGTGTCCCTCTTCTCCTAATATCCAAAATTCTACAAAATCCATACTTGATATGTATTACAATAGAATAGCAAAATTTGCCACCAAGGCCAAATTCTCATCCCACTACTGTAACTCAATGAAACAATTAGGGAGGCTGGAACTTCCCCCACCATCTCTCATTCACCCAACTAACCACAGCGCACAAAATAATCTACAGACCCACAGACAGTTCTGCTCTCTCAACTCTACTTGCCAAATACCAACCCAGCAAGCAACTAAGATTTGAAAATCATCTACTTCTAAAAGTAGAAAAGACAACCTTAGTTGTTGGTCAACTCCTCTACTCCTTCGCCGTAACTAAACTATGGAACTCACTTCCACATTCTATAAGAAACACAGGCAGCCCCACCACCTTCAAACAAATACTGAAAAATCATCTCAACTCTTCTGAGCTGTGTAGCTGCTCTATAACCTAACCTCTTCCTTCTCATTATATGATAACTGAACTCCTATGCCTTTTGCTACTAGTGACTGATGATACTTCCTCCATATTTATTTTTTTCATCACTTGTTGACACTGGTACAATAGTACTGATTAATATATCTCTGTTTATAATTCTCTGACTGAATTCATCTAGTAACCAACTAAATTCCTGCTTTAATGTATATTTTCTGTATATATTACTGTAATCAAACCAACTAAATTCCTTGTATTATGTATATATTCTGTATATATATATTACTGTAATTGCTATGTGTAACACTGTTGCTACTTCTGCACCAATTAATGTTTATATTTTTTCTGTATCTATGTTCTTGTTGGAGCTTTTCTCCCCGGGCCTCGAATGAAAATGGGCTCTTTTAGGTCCGGTGGAGTTTCCTGGTAAACAAATGCAATAAAATAAATAACAATAAATAAACCTATGAACCTATAAAGAATACAAGAAGTTAACACAATCTCCTACATTGATTGCCTCAAAACCCTGTGTCTTTGCTTGGTATCATACTGACCTTTGAGAATATACTTTGCCTGGAGTACAAGGCATCCATGAACCCTGTTTTGATGAAACTTTTGTACCTCTGCAAAACAAATAGCATCAGAGCAACTAGATCAGGCAACCTACATTTTGTGTGCAACATGACATGGTTGTTGGAGAGACAGACATGTTGGAGAGACAGATATGTTTCTCAGAGAATTCCCATTCTGTCAAACATGCACCCCATCAATGTGAAGCAGAATTCGTCCCTAAGCCTATTTAAGCAAACATGGCATCAATGGTTGGGTAATTGGAAATGCATCCTTGGCCTTCCACTTAAGTCTCTGACGGACAGAAGCAGTTAGTAAATCACCTCCTATATAAATCTAATTTGTGGGTCACAGCTGGGTTGCATGATGAGGCTTATGAGGGCCCTAGTGGTCGTTAGCCTAGTATACACTTTTCAACCCATGAAACAATTACTGTCTGACTTAAAAAGGGAAGATGATTCATATGTTGGTTTGCAAGAAGTGGCCATACCTGTGAGGACAAGATCAGAGGTACTGGGGGTCATTGTCGCATAGTTAAATAACTGTACAAAAGCATTAGCATTTATAATGTCAATGAAGTGTTAGGCATGCCAGACATCTTATGGATGAATAGTTGAAGTCCCCCAGTAGAAAGCTGTTAGGTTTAAAGGGGATTTCAGCTAAGATGTTATGGCAGCTATCTTGCTTAGATGTAGACAGAAAAGATGTTATACAGCTAGCCTTGAAGTAGCAGTTAATCTTGTTTAAGATGATTTGGTGAAACATGCTGAATTAACATCAGTTAAAAGGTGCTGACTCCTTTGATCGTCTAAATATGCTGCACTTGCTGAATCTTCTCTCTGATTATCTAAATGCTGTTACACTCAGTGCTGAAACCAGTACCTGGTTGTCTAAATCCTGCTATACTCAATGCAGAAACATCTCTCTGATTATCTAAATATTGCTACTCTCAGTGCAGACTTCTTTTCTGTGATTATTTTTGCTTTTGATAAACCTTCATTCATAAAATCTGCTTCTCTTTTTTTATGTTCCACAAAATATGCTTTCAGAAAAATCAAGCTCCTTTCAGCCACACTAACTACGTGTCTATATTAGAACATCGAAGTTTCAGAACTTCATATGTTCTAATATCGACCCCTTTTCAGCGAAAGCTGAAAACATTGAAAATTCAGAACAGCAAATTTTTTCCTAGGGAAAGAATTTGCTGTTCCAAAACACATACACACAACACAAGCACACCAAACAAACAGCAATCCACACACATAAACCTAAAATCTTACATCTAACCCTACACTAAACTGTACAAGCACCACTATCTACTCACTTACCTTAACCCAAACCCTATCCCTAAGGTCCGTCATTATCGCACACACACCTCACCCGCACCCTAACCCTAACTCACCTACCCTGCCCTAACCCTCACGTCCACACATTCGCACACTTACCTGACCCACCCCCTAGCTCTAACTCACCAAACCCGCCCTAACCCTCACATCCACACAATCGCACACTTACCTGAACCCAACCCATAACTTTCCACCACAGTGCTGAAAATAGCAAAGCGACAGGAACTGACAACCGAATTCTTTCCCTAGGAAAGAATTTGGTTTTCTGTAACTTCGCTATTTTCAGCTTTCACTGAATAGGGGTCGATATTAGTTCATTCGAAGTTCTGAAACTTCAATGTTCTAATATAGACCCTTAACTACAGTATGTTTGCTAAAAACTCAAGTTCCTTTCTTTAGATATTCTGTGTGATATTCACAGACCTTAGAGCTGTAGCAGCACTGCTGCTTCAGTGTCATAGTGCAGTAGTTTTACACTGCTAAGCACCAACTCAGATCCACAACAGCTCCATAGAGTATGACCTCATTAGTGACTCATTTACAAGTCCGATTTGAACACATAACACATTAGAACACAGCGCAATTGTTTACCTATCATTCTATGGAAGTCTAACAGGCATTTGTCAGTGTGTGTGTGTGTGTGTGTGTGTGTGTGTGTGTGTGTGTGTGTGTGTGTGTGTGTGTGTGTGTGTGTGTGTGTGTGTGTGTGTGTGTGTGTGTGTGTGTGTGTGTGTGTGTGTGTGTGTGCCTGCTTACCTGCTGCAGTGCTAACAGTTCCATTTCTGCTACAGTCAACAATAGATGTACATCATAGAAAGGCAATGCTCATTCCCTCTGCTTTACTCCAAAGTAATAAGGAACAGCTTGTCTTTGAACTGTGCAATTCCAGCCCTATGGACAGGTATCAGGGAAACATACATGGCTAACTTGTAATTGCCATACCTCCCTGACTTATGCATTTGAGAGCAGATGTGCAGTAGGCCACTGAAGTATTACCCACCTGGTCGTCCATAGAGCTGCAGCACTACAGTTGTCTCTGAATCAGAAGCATGTATCACGCTGTGCGAACTTGCTATGTCTCGGAATAACCCCACTGTTGTTAGCTCTCTTTTAACAATACTTACTCCATTTCAGCTTATGTTACTCTCATTCAAGTTTTACTACCAAAATCTATAACCTCAACCTGTACTTCTGTCTCAAAAAGAGGTATTAACTTTGGCAATTTTTGAACCTAAATTTAGGCACTTGTTACACATTTAAAATTATTTGTATCCCTTTATCCTTTCTCTTACCCTGTCATGTTTTTACATTCTTCCTATTTATTTCCAAGTATTATTTTTGATACACCTTGCAATTCTTTCAGTACAGATTTTCTGAGATTTTTTAAATAATGCAAAACTGAAAATGACTTTTCTAAGATGTAGACACATACATAGACATAACTGCACATCTAGATATTGTTGTTGTTGTTTGTCTTTCGGCTTTTCCCGGTTAGGGGTCGCCACAGCAGAACTCTGGTCCGCTAATGATTGGCAGTAGGTATTTATGGTGCCGAGTTGCCAGCTCGACGCCCAACCTTCAATGAAGGCACGTCCATTCACACATGTCTTTTGGAACACCACTCGGCCGCGGGAAGGACATGCAGACTCCACACAGAAGGCACTCCCCACACTCCAACTGAGAATCGAACAGGAGAACCTCTTGCTATGAGGCAACAACACTACTGCTGCACCACCACGGATGCCCATGGTGAAGTACTTATACGTTGATCTTAATAGGTAACAGAGTGAATGAAAGCTCAATATGTGGTATTTGTTTGTTAAAACAAAAGTAAAATGGTCGAGTTTACAATTTTACATACTGACAAATCTCCCATGTTGTGTTCATAATAATTCGATGATCAGTAAGATGAAACATAAATATGGAACTTTTTTTTGACCATCTCTATAAATAAGCACTGCCAAATAGTGGTTATGTCCACTATGAAAAAAAAAAAAAACTAAAATCATGCACACATAAGGGAGTAAAGAAATAAAAGGGCATTCAGATGTGTTACATTCTGACAAAGTGTATCATTAGTGCAAGCAACATGCTACAGATATAATGCAATAACTTTCCAGCATACTAATGTATGTGTAACTCTGGGAGCAACAATGAAAGCTTTTTTGTAATTAGTTTATTTTATTAACAAATTATGACCCATTTGTCCACAGACACTTGAATTTAGCGGTGCATGGAATCTTTGGCAAAATTAAATGAATTGCCTGACAAAACTTTCTGTCTTTGGAGGACAGGAGAATGAATCCGGGGTCATGTTCATTTGGTCATGACTTGATTACTACTGTATGCTCATCAGTTTTATTTTACAGCCTGGATAATATATTATTACTTTCTGGTTATTAACTTTAATGTTTAATTCAGCAATTTAGTTCTGAATACTCCCAATGTTGCATTAATGAGGAACATGTGTTTGGCAAGAAAAAAAATCAGCAGAATATTGATTGTTGTAGTGGACACTTACCACTTAGGATTAAAGGAACATGAGGACTTGTCTTCTCAATACTATAGCGAGGGTTTCCATATACACACACACATTGATAAAAACCTTCATTCTCTGTTCTAGCATTCTGAATGTCATAATAAATCTCAGAGTCAGTTGAGGATCTTTTCATTTGTTCTATACGTTGTGTATTTTTATGCAATTCACAGCTAAAGAATGTGTAGGTACTACATTTAACTGTCACATTTGTCTCAGAATGAGCTGGTCCATGGATCATTACTTCAATATGTGGCTTCTCCAAATGCCCTGCATATAAAACAAACACAAATATATCAAAAGTGCTTAATATAAATAACAGCAGCTAAATCTTTCTGCAAGAAGAGCATATTTCTGCCACTAAGTACGTTCTAGAGTTTTAATATGTATCTTTAAAACACAAACATTGTTACAGAAAATAAATTATTTTTAATTTTCTATACTAGGTATAAAACAGGTTAAGCAGAACAACAGCAAACTTTGAAAATGCACTGAATATTTCCTTAGTACAGAATAGAGAAATAGTGTCTATGAAGATTCCTGCAGAAAGGGGCAGTCAAAGGTTCAAAGCTAGGGGACAGAGAGAGAGAGTGTGTGTGTGTGTGTGTGTGTGAGAGAGAGAGAGAGAGAGAGAGAGGGACAGAGACCATTGTTACACACTAAAATGCACCTGAATTCAGCTTTACTAATTATTAGTATTTTAATTAGGGTGAAGCCAGTTTTCACTGAAAGCTGGGGACTTTGGTAGCTATCTGGTAACATGACTTGCTTAGTGTCAAGCTTTGTGTGTCTTTGTTGTGTTATGATGTTATGTTTATCTTAAATTTGTGGACCTAGAATGTTCAAGTTGAAAGTCCATGTTCATGGGAGTGTTAAAGAGAACAGCTCCACTAGAAAAGTAACATCAAAGACAGCTATATTAAGTAAAACATATGAACAATGAATCAAATCATATATATGTATATATTTATATATAAAGATATACAAGAACACAGGAAACTCCAAAACATGTACCATAATATGTCAAACATTTATTATATCATACAAGAAAAAAAGTGACACCAAATACATAGAAAAAGGAAACACATCTTTTCCGATGGACTACCCTTAACCTCACAACATTCAGTTCAGTTTTGACTAAATAGTAGTTTTATGGGAAGGGATTTTTTTTTTTAATTGAGGCACATTAGGGTTAGGGACGATAGCAAGGTTAGGGTTAGCATGCATTACTAAGGATTCCCCACCTGCCCACCATTATAATGCTTGCAAACCCTAACTCTGCCCCTAACCCTAACACTATCACTACACAAGACAGTTCTAGCACTCACCACACACACACACACACACACACACACACACACACACACACACACACACACACACACACACACACACACACACACACACACACACACACACAAAATCTAGACCCTAAATTAACTCTTACCCTCACCCTAAACACTCAAGATGGCACACAGTTTTTTGTTCATATTGGTCATCAGTAATAGAGGCTTCAGAGGTAACCATTATTGGGTATAAGGTGAAACTGTAGGCAAAATATTCCTGTTTGTCAGAAGGGGGAGGGTGTATTGTGCCTTATGCTGTTTCACTGCATGTTTTTATATTGGTAAAAATGACAGGAAGCTTAAGTAATGTATATATGAACATATGAGAGATATAGAATGCCACACAGCAACGGTTATTCCGCTCCACAGAGGGGCCACAACTGACCCTGGTAACTATCGCCCCATAAGCCTGACTAACCTAGTCTGCAAGGCTATGGAGTGCATCATCATGGAACTCATTAACAAAGACATTGGGAACCTCCAAACACTTAACCTGACCCAGT
Source organism: Protopterus annectens (assembly GCF_019279795.1). NCBI lineage: Eukaryota > Metazoa > Chordata > Ceratodontiformes > Protopteridae > Protopterus > Protopterus annectens. The sequence goes on from NC_056728.1 coordinate 1,117,497,557, forward strand.
TCGGCTTTGTTAAGGGCAGATCATGCCTACTAAACCTGATTGACTTCTTTGAGACAGTCACCAAGGCCATAGACGAGGGAAAGGTGGTTCATACAGCCTACCTTGATCTTGCCAAGGCATTCAACACCATTCCTCACTCGGGTATTATAGAAAAAACTCACCAGCCTGAACATAAACCCCTATATCACAAGATGGGTTGCCAACTGGCTTACAGACATAACTCACACGGTAAGAATAGCGGGCTCCAGGTCCAACTCTAAACCAGTCACTAGTGGTGTCTCGCAAGGCTTGGTCCTGGGACCACTACTGTTCGGCATATACTTCTCAGAAGTACAGGCTAACACAGGAGGACTATGGCTAACCAAGTTCGCCGATGACTGCAAACTGGGAGCCATAATTGACTCTCCGGCTGACATGGACATCCTTCAAAAAGGCCTTACTGAGACAGACATCTGGTGTCAAAGTCATGGCCTCAAGCTAAATGCCAAAAAATGCATAGTCATCCCGTCTGGGAAAAACAAAACACCCATGGATTACCACATAGGCGGCAACCTCCTTAATACAGAAGATGTAACAAGAGATCTGGGGACCAAGGTAGATAGTAATCTCTCCTTTGACAATCATATTGCCAAAGTAGTTAGGAAATCCTTCTATGTGGCCCATCTAATTACTAAAGGGTTTGCATCTAGAAATAAAGAGGTTATAGTGCCCTTCTACTTGTCACTCATCAGACCCATCATAGAGTACAATGCCCCATTTGGGATGTACCTCACAAGACACTTCCAACAGCTGGAAAGACCACAAAAGTACCTCACCAAGAGGATTACTGGCTTCAAACATATGTCCTATGCAGCCCGACTGAAAAAACTCCAGCTGTACTAAGTGGCATATCGCTTACTCAGAGGTGATCTCTGCCTGACTTACAAAGCCATGTCCAACTCAGAATTGATGGACATGCTCCACCTAAAGAAATCCAAGTCACTGCGAGCCATGCGCTCTAGTGAGCTAAACCTCGCCACAACAATAAATAGAACATGCTGGAGGGATAGATTCCTGTCACAGAGAGTCCCCATGCTTTGGAACAAAATTCCTAACTACATTAGGCAGAGCCCCACACTAACACTCTTCAAGAGAAACCTTGACGAGTGGATGGGTAACAGAAAATACACCCCTGGGATCACTTCACTGGCTCTGCTTGACAGAGGCCCATTTAATTAATCAATGGGGCGGCGAAAGCCGACACACTCTGGCTAGGCTTATAAATGCCCTCGGGCAGATAGCCTAGTACCTACCTATGAGCCTATGAACCTAAGAAACAAATGCCCTGTCAAAACACTGTGCAGAATATGAAGGACGTTGCTTTAAATTTATAGTATTGGAAACTTTACACAAAATGAAAGGGGTGGAGCATGTTTTTATTATTAGAAGGATGTGAATTGATCTGGCAGCTACCCTTGAATGCTACATGCTGGCCAGTTTTGAATGAGCAGGTTTCAATTAGTAGTATTTTAGAACTTAAAGCATTGGAGAGATGATTTACTTGACTATTTGAATATATATGGGTGTTGTTTTAAAGATAAACGTGTGCATATATGTATATATTTAATTTTATGTAGAGTTGCTATAAAATGATTTTTATGACAATTTTAATCATGAATGGATTGGGGGTGTGTCTTAGTATGCTTTTGTAATGACTGATATCTTAAAGGGGTGTATAGAAACTGAAGCTTTGATGCCGATGCTTTTATCTGATAAAGTCTCTTTTTGTATGAAATAAAAGCAGTTATTTCTTTATGAATAAATAATTATTTGTACTTGCCATACTTGCCAAGGTCGCTGTGGATTTGTTCGGATATAACATCTGTGTGGAAATATTACACTCTGTTTTTGCAGTCCATTTCTAACAGGAACAACTGAATTAAATTACTTTCTCTTCCTGGAAGCAGCTGGACTCTTCCATTTTGTGAACGGGTGTTCTTGGTTTTTGTATTTTGTTTGTTTTACTTTTTTCACATATATTAAGGTAACCTAACAAAATTCAGTGCTTGCATTTACCTTTTCACTGAATCCTGATCACTAAAAGTTCTAACTCAATTAA